>NC_060268.1:47362186-47471554 GCF_021613505.1 Equus quagga
CGTGCCTTCTGCTCCTGTACCCCCTCCCCCACCCCTCACTGTTAACAGTTTGGTATAGATCCTTCTAGACATTGTACCATGTTTGTACAAACTTATATATGTATACATGTTATACATAAATAGTCTTTTGTTTTTTACAGAAATGGGATCATATGATAAATATTTCTTGCAACTTAATTCTTCAGTAACAATACTATTGGCAGATTTTTTTGAATGCTGACTTGGGCCATGTTCTGTACACAGCTCTTGAATGTGAATTGCTCTCATTTAATCCTCATAACAGTTCTATGAAATAGGTGTTATTGTTATCCGTAATTTGCATGTGAGGGAGCTGAGGCTTTAGAATGAATAAGTAAGTAACTTCAGTATCACACAAAGTCAGTAGTGAGGACCTTAATCCATGCCTTACAGTTTATCACTTAGCAATAAATCAGGTTTCCAATTAGAACATATGGACCTACCACATTCAAACATCTGTATAACATTCCATTTTATGAATGTTCTATAATTTGGCCATTCTCCCTAATTTTTTTACAGAAACGTTCAGACCTACATAGGAGAGAGAATAATGTATTCATCACCCAGCTTCAGTTGTTTTTGACATTTTGCCAGCCTTATTTCATCCATTGTCTGCCTCCCTCCCCACCCCTTCCACTTTTTTTTCCTGGAATATTTTAAAGCAAATCCTGTTCACTTGTATTACTTCACCCATAAATATTTCCATATGTGTCTCTCACAAATAAAGCCTATTCTTTTAACCTAACCACAATGCCATTATCAAACCTAAATATTAACAATACTTCCTTCGTATCATCTAATAACTAGTCTGGGTTCAGATTTCCCCTATTCTCTCAAAAACATTTCACAGTCGGTTGGTTCAAATCAGGATTCAAGTATGGGTCACATATTGCATTTGGTTGTCGTTTGGTTTCAGTTCCTCTAAATTTCTTAAGAGTTCTCCTCAACCTCTTTCCTGCTCTCTTCATGCCATTTATTTCTTGAAGAGACTGGATTATTTGTCATGTAGAATTTTCTACCTTCTGGATTTGGCTGATTGCAACCTTGTGGTATCATTTTACATGTTTCCCTATCTCCCGTGTTTCTGTAAACTGTTACTTTCTAGAGGCTTGATCAGATTCAGGTGCGGCTTTTTGGTTTTTGGTTTTTGGCAGGATTGCTTCCCAGGTGGTGATTGAATCACATTAGGAGCATATCACGTCTGGTCATTCCTCTGTGGGGAATGTGTTAATATTGATCAGTGGGTTCAAATGTCCATAGCCTGATCCTTCCATTTAAAGTTCCCTGTGAACCTTTCTTAATGGTCTCAGCACCATTTGTTGACTGGATCCATTATTTCATTAGGGAGCAAGGCTCTTTAAATACATGCATTCTGTGGAGAGGGGAAAGAAAGCTTTTGGTTTTATAAAATTTAGAATTGAGGAAACACTCAATTTTCCATTCAGTGAGGAAGCTCTTTGCCAACGCTCATAATCTACCGTCTTGAAGCAGATTGCCTTGGGGCTGGTCCCATGGCCAAGTGGTTAAGTTCACGTGCTCCTCTTTGGAGGCCTGGGGTTCGCCAGTTCAGATCCTGAGCAGGGACCTACGCATCACTCATCAAGCCATGGTGTGGCAGCATCCCACCTAGAAGAACTAGAATGACTTACAGTTAGGATATACAGCTATGTGCTGGGGGTTTGGGGAGAGAAAAAAAAAGAGGAAGATTGGCAACAGATGTTAGCTCAGAGCCAGTCTTCCTCACCAAAAAAAAAAGAAGAAGAAGATTGCCTTGCTGAACTTAGGTGAGAGGGAGCCCCCCTGTCCTTTTAGCAGAGCTCTGTTAGGAAGGTTTTCCTTGTTTTGAATGAAATTCTGCCTTCTGGCAAGGTACACCTGTTCCAACCCAGCCTTTCAGAACAACATGAACTTTCTCTCTTCTCTCTCTACAAGATAAATCAGAAAACAGCAAGCATACTTTCTTTTAATATATACTTCCAGGCTAAATATATCAAGATCTTTCAATTGTCCTCAGGAAAATAATTTTCAGACCTTCATCCAAGTTGATCTCAGAATGCTGTGTGTGTGTGTGTGTGTGTGTGCGCGCGCGCACGAGTGCACATGTGTGATATTTGAAAAGAACACAGTATTCTAAGAGGGAATTGATTGGATGAGTGTCAGTTTACCTTGTCTTAAGATGAACTTTGCTCCTGAAAGCTAGAGGAGGGCAGAAGGGAAGAACTAAGCCAGATAGTGACCCTGTCAGTCTTTCTGTGTTAGTTGCTCTTAACTTTTTTGCGGCCGTTCACCTCTTTGAAACATCTGAGGCTAAAGATGTTCTCCCCAGAAAATTTATCCCTAAAAGGTTGCCTGGTATAGGTATTCGTAGACCTCCACACACATCAAAGCGCATCACTTGGATCTCATTGGAGGGGGTCAAGGCTTCCGGGTCCTCTTTCAGCTTTGCGTGGTTGTGTTCAGCTGTGTGTGCGGATAGGATGTACGGTGAAGGATTGGGAGTAGGAGGAAGGAGGGCATCAGTTTGTGGCATTTCTGTCTCAGTCACTCTTCTGTGCACTGTTACCTCTCTGCCTCCCCATTCCCTGTTCCTCTCTTCTTCCTGCTAGTCCTCCCCGTCTCCCCATTGCACAGTACTCCCCATGAGAGGAGGCGGTCATGTGGCCTTCCGTCACCTTGCTCTTCTCATCGAGGCTGGATTCTTTCAAGTCTGTGATTCTTACTGCCTTTACAGTGTTACTAATCAAATCTCAGAGAAAATGAAAGGAGATGTTGGATTTGATCATATTAGAACTTTATCTTAAACATTGCTAAAAATCAATGGAATCATTAGCTCATGTTATCCAGTCTATTTTAGTGGTAAAGATATCTTCTAATACACGAAGAGGTAGTGAAAATATTTATTTTTGAAGGCTGATACATTGCAAACAAGTGAATTGTTGAAGTGTGTTTGGTATATGTTCAATTAAATTTTATTTGAGTGCTTTGTATATGTGTTAATGCATAAAAGATCTTTTAGAAATTGTGGAGAAGAAACTTTTAAATTAGTTCTACTGTGTGTGTGTGTGTGCACACGTCTTCTATGTGTTACCACATTAATATATGCAGCCACTGTAGTAGTATCAACCAGTGAGACTCTTGCTCTTTTCATTTGTCACTACAGATGTGGTAAAAGGTGAAACGATTCTTCCAGTATTTGATGAGCCCCCAAATCCAACCAACGTTGAAGAGAGTTTAAAGAGAATTAAAGAAAATGATGTTCGTCTTGTTGAAGTTAATTTGAATAACATAAAGGTAGGTGTGCTAGGCACGTGGTAAAGTTTCGAATTGCTTTCAGGCAGTTGGATCTAGGATGCGAGCTGGGCAGTTTTCATATCATATGATTCTTTCTACTTGGCTGTAAAGTTTTTGCTCCTAACAGTATGCCAACATAGATTCCTTCATACTATAGAAATTAAAGTATTGTAGTATTTTCCTGACATGCTTTTTAAAGAGTATCATATAAAAATATAAACCCTACAGGCTGTCAGCGTAAATCTCTGGCTTCCAGAGTACTGCCTGCTTTTAACAGCATGCAGTCTTTTGGGTTTCATTTTTTCCATCAGATTTCCTGAAGTATAATTTATACATAGTAAAATTCTCCCTTTTTAGTGTACTACAGTTCTGTGGACTTTGACAAATGCGTACAGTTGAACAAGGACCACCACAATCAGATATAGAACATGTCACACCCCTTTGTCATCATTTTCTGCCCCCAGCTCCAGCCCCTGACAACCCCTGAAGTGTCTCCTTTCCCCATCATTTTGCCTTCTCCAGAGTGTCGTGTGAATGGAATCACGTGGCAGTACGTAGCCTTTTGAGTGTGGCTTCTTTTGCTTAGCATAATGCGTTTGGGATTCATCCATGTTGTGTGTGTCAGTAGCCTGTTCCTGTGTATTGTTGAGTGGTATTCTGTTGTATGGGTTTGCTGCAATTTGTTTCTCCACTCACCAGTTGGTAGACCTCTGTGTTCCTTCTAGTTTGGGATGATTATGAGAAAGCCACTGTATACATCCACATGCAGTCATATGTCTTGTGTGAACATACGTTTTCATTTATCTTGAATAAACCACTAAAAGTGGGCTTTCTTGGATCTTATTGGGTTTTAAAACAATGTGACGCTTCCTTGGAGTAAATAAAGAAGAAATGAGTTAGGAGAGCAGAGGGGTAATTAATTACCAAAGGGTAATCTCAGATTAGCTCTTGGGTATTGGCCATTGTATCATAGCTTCATTACAAATTCCTCATTTTAAATCTTGATTTGTCTGAATTGGGTGTAGAGGGAGCATCTGAATTACAAGAATCTAGGGAATAAGACCTCTGTGCTCCTTTAATGAGCGTTCCTTCCTGTACGTGGAGGAAAGAAAGCCTTGGGAAAGCTAATATCCCTCGTTGATCACTAATCTTCATTTTTTTTAAAAATTAGGTCCTCATATATCTCTGTCTCTAAATCAACAGTAATGATCTGAAAATAACCAGGCTACAGGGAACTGAAGTCTTGGTACTAAAAAAGGAAGAAATTAGTGCCTTCTAGAACTATACCTTTCCACATTTCAAGTAGTGTAGGGTTAATCTCTCTTAGTACCATGTAGCTTAAATTAGGTGACTAAGAACAATATCTCATCGCCCTCAGTAATCGCCCTCATTAGAGGTGGGCTCCCCCATCTCTCTTTGTAGAAAAGTGGGTCCACTTTGAACACTCAAGCGTTGACTTCTTTATATTATGAATAATGAAAAGTTGAATAGTGAGAGTTTCTTCAACCTAAATAGTCTAGAAATGGTGATATATACCCTGCTCTAGGTCAACAGTTTGTGCAGACGTACCGTAATGGAGAAGTCAAATAGATATGGGGGAGGCTGAATTGTTTTCATTTGTAGACTAACTGTTGTGTGTTCATGTAATTTCTGAATACATTTTAATGAAAAAAAGTAAGTACAAATATATTTGATTAATGGACTGAATCTCCTGAAAACTAAAATGTAATAATGTTCCACATCATTTGTCTTTCAAGAATATCCCAATTCCAACCCTAAAAGATTTTGCGAAGGCTTTGGAAACCAACACACATGTGAAACATTTCAGTCTTGCAGCCACCCGGAGCAACGACCCCGTTGCTGTTGTAAGTAAGCTACTATTGATAATATTGAAATTATGACTACGTACCAAGGTATGTTACAGAGGGGCCTAAACTGTGATTTTATGAACAAGATTTACTCCTTTTTTTCGATTGATGTTTAGCTCATTATGTCCTACCCTTTTATGTATATTTTTTCCTATGAATTTTTAAAAATATAAATGGAGTCATGCTGTTCTGCAACTCAGTTTTTCACTCAACAGCATATCTTAAAGATCTTTTCATTTAGCGCATTCAGTTCTGCATCATTCTTTTAACATCTGCAGAGGATTCCATTTGTGTATCTGTCATCTTGGATTTTTGTCAAATGCTTTTTCTGTGTCTGTTGAGATGATCATGTGGTTTTTGTCATTTATTCTAGCAATATGGTATATTACATTGATTAATTTTTGTATTAAGTCAACCTTGCATCCCTGGGGTAAGTGATGGTATGAACCTTTTCCTTCACTTGGCTTTGAGCACATCACTCCCTTTGATTCTCCTCCTGCCTCACTGGACATCCCTTCTCTGGTCCCTACACTGGTTCTTCCTCATCTCCCCAGTCTCCAAACATTGGAATGGCCCAGGGCTCAGTCCTAGGCCTTCTTCTTTTCTCTATCTACACTCACTTCCTGGGTGATCTCATTCTCTTTTATTGCTGCCTCTTGTCTGTATATGCTGGTGACTCCCTGTGTCGTTATCTCCAGTTCATACCTCTCTCCTAAACTCCTACTCATGTCCAGCTCCCTACTTAACAGCTTTACTTGGATGCCTCACAGACATCTCAAATCAACGTCCCAAGCCAAACCCCTGGCTTCTATCCCATACCTGCTTCCCTCACACTCTTTCCTTTCTCACTAAATAGCAGCTTTATTCTTTCATTTGTTTAAGCCCAAAAAACTGGAGTCATCCTTGACTTCCCTTTCTCACAACCTTAAATGTATATCCAGCCCTGTCTTCAAAATATTTCTAGAATTCAACCACTTCTCACCATTTGCACAACTACCACTCTGGTCCAGGCCACGATCTTCTCTCATCTGCATTATTGCAACAGCCTCCCGCTTGAGCTGCCTGCTTCCTTCCGTCTTACCCACCCCAAAGCCAACTCTTTACACAGCATCAAAAGTGATTCTTTTCAAACTTAAGCTAAATGACCTCCTTCCTATACTCAGAGCCCTCCACAGCTCCCTATCTCACTAAGAGTAAAAGTCAAAGTCTTTAGTGGCCTCGTAAGGCATTCCCTGAGCAGATCTCTCCTTTACTTGCCCTTTCCTTCTACTCTTACCCATGCAGCCTTCTTGCTCCTCCTCACACATGTCACTCATGCTCCAAACTCAGGGCCTCGACACTTGTTCCTCTTGCCTAGAACTTTCTCCCTAAAAATATTATACATGGTTTCACGTCATCACTTTATTGGAGTCTTTGCTGAAATGAATGAGCCTTTCTGGTGAGGCCTTTCCCGGCCCTTCATGTACAATAGCAGCCCCACCCTTACCCCCAGCACTCCCCATCTACTCTACTTTGCCTTTCTTCCTCCATAGCCTTTTTTACCATCAGACATTGCATTTTCTTACTTGTTCGTTATCTCGGCCCCTACTAGAATGTAAGTTCTATCAGGCGGGGACTTGTAGGTTTTATTTCTGAATCTACAGAGCAGTACTTGTCAAATAATAGGCCATCAGTAATATCTGAATAAATGTGTGTGCAGATGGATGGATAAGGGATTTGTTCCAGGCCACATAGCTGGTTGTCGCCAGTAGGAAGTACAGGTGTGTAGATACCTGTCCCAAATTCTTTCTCGTGTCCCTGCCCCCATTGCCCTTTATCTTTTTTTTTCTTTTCTTTAAAGATTGACACCTGAGCTAAGAACTGTTGCCAATCTTTTTTTTTTTTTCTGCTTTATCTCCCAAATCTCCCTGGTACATAGTTGTATATCTTAGTTGCAGGTCCTTCTAGTTGTGGCATGTGGGACGCTGCCTCAATGTGGCCTGGCGAGCAGTGCCATGTCCATGTCCAGGATCCAAACCAGCGAAACCCTGGGCCGCTGCAGCGGAGCTCAGGAACTTAACCACTCCGCGATAGGGCCGGCCCCGCCCTGTCTTTATCTTGACCTACCTTTAGGCTTGATCTTACCTGTATTTTCTGGAGTTTGACCTTGCTTTTGACCCCTCAACAGGGCTGTTTTATATAAACTCGCACTCATATTCTTCCTCCCCTCTCTCTCTCGCCTCTTCTCCCTCTGCTCACTTGCAGGCATCTGTTAATTAATAAATATGGTGTTTATTTAGCACTGAGTTGAATGCCTAGCACTACCATACCCTGTGAGAACTGTAATGGGAGCACATTGAAGACATACAACCCTTGAGGAATTTAATATTTAGTTAGCCCTTCTTCTCTGTGGTCTTTGTGCTCTTGCAGGTCTAGTTATCTGTGATCTTTTCTGGCCTTCTGCCTCAAGCATTCCTTTTGGTCTCTGCCTTGGAAATTAGTCCCTAATGTACCCTCATTTTGGCTTCACGGTAACCCAGCTGCAGCAGGACCCAAGTAAGAAAAGATGTTCCAAAGAGACATTGATGAAGTTAGTCCTCCAAATAAACTGAGAGAAAGTCTGAGAGAGACAGGAGGAGGAAGCGTGCAGTAGAGTATGAATGAACTTAAGAACGTGACTAGCTGTAGAGAGTGTTACAAAGAGAATTACATGCAACAAAAAAATCTAAAGATTGTGACAGGTACATGTGAAAAGTAGATACATGTGTGGCCTGTGAGGTAGTGTCAAACTAAAACAGTCTAACGAGAAACATTAAGCCAGTTATGTTGGTTAGTATATTTGTTTATGGCATGTACACTGTATAATGGTGCGGTCAAATTTTAATCTCCAAATACTTTCTTTAATTTTTAGGCTTTTGCAGATATGCTGAGAGTGAACAAAAACTTGAAGAGCTTAAATATGGAGTCGAACTTTATTACAGGTGCTGGGATCCTAGCACTGATTGATGCTTTAAGAGATAATGAAACCCTGGCCGAGCTCAAGATTGACAATCAGGTCTGTGTTCTCCAGCGGTGACTTTGACCAAGCACAGCCCGCACTGCTGTGTAGGGCGTGGGGACCCAGGAGGCGGGCGGGAGGAGGGCTTCCAGGGGGCCCTTTGGGAAGGTGGGGGCCTGAAAAGGGATAAGGGGACACCTGAGGATCCAGAATATTAACTTAATATTTTTAGCATAGGTTTTTAGTATTTTCATAGTTATGCAACCATCGCCACTGTCTAATTCCAGAACATTTTCATCACCCCAAAAAGAAACTCCATACCCATTAATAGTCACTCCCTACTCACCCATCCCACTAGCCCCTAGCAACCACTAATCTACTTTCTGTCTCTATGCATTTGCCTATTTTGGGTAGTTGATATAAATGGAATTATATAACGTGGTCTTTTGTGTCTGCCTTCTTTCAGTTAGCAAAATGTTCTGGAGGTTCATCTATGTTGTAGCATATATCAATACTTGTTCTTTTTTATGGCTGAGTAATGTTGTATTCCATTTGTGTTCTTTCTACTTTTTGAACGTTAGGAATAATGCTGCTAAGAACATTTATATGCAAGTTCTTATATGGACTTAGGTTTTCATTTCTCATGGGTATATACTTAAGAGTAGAATTGCTAGGTCATATGGTAACTCTGTGTTTAACTTTTTGAGGAACGGCCAAATTATTTTCCGAAGCAATTACACCATTTTACATTCCTGCCAGTGTGTCTGAGGGTCCCAGTTTTTCCACATTCTTGCCAATACTTGTTATTGTCTGTCTTTTTGATGATGGTCATCCTTGTGGGTATGAAGTGGTATGATCCACACTTTTTGATGTCTGTATGATCATATACTGAACTCTAAAATTTTGTTTCTTTTATGAATGTTGTAAAATTTGGGAAAATCTAAAAAAGACCAACAGAATCAGCATGTACCTGAATGTCTTATTCTGACTTACCTTGAAAAATGTTTTGATCTAGTTTATTGACACTGTTCTTTATTTCTAATTATTCCAGAGGCAGCAGTTGGGGACAGCTGTAGAATTGGAAATGGCCAAGATGCTTGAGGAAAATACAAATATCCTTAAATTTGGATATCAGTTTACACAGCAGGGACCCCGAACCAGGGCAGCTAATGCCATAACGAAAAACAACGACTTAGGTAAGAAATGCAGCATCAAATAGAATTTTTGAATTGTCTCATTAAGTTACTGTGTAGGACAGACCTTTTGTCCTTTTAAAATAAATTTTAACAGAGAGTGGTTACTCAGCCTCGGTTTCTGAAACCTGCACGGTTCTTCTTATACTGATTGAATTACAGTTCAGTTTCAGTGAGGTTCTGGTGATTATTACTTAGTGGGTAAAATCTGTTCCCTGTCACAAACACAGTTTTCAGTGAACAAACGTTTTTCTACAACAAACATTGTAACAAATCCTTCCTATAACACATACTTGTTCTCAGTTACAACTCACCCCTCGGAGCTATTAAAACAAAGATTTCAACATTTACAGGAAAGTGTTTTGCCCTTTTTATCAAACGGTGGATGGAAATTTAATTTTATACGATAAAATATAGAAAAGCATCGTTTTAACTGAAGGCCTGCAGTCAGCGGTACATGCATGTTGGCCGTGCCTACCTGTGTGCCTGCCACAGCCATGCTGCGCTGTGTCGCTCTTCTCTCCGCTGGCGTCTTGGGCGGTAGTTTCCCGTTCTTTCATGGGTCCTGTTGAACTGCTGAGGCTTGTGGCTTCTGTTGGAAGTAAATTTTCCAGCAAAGGCTGAATTAAAGAATATGATACTTATCATTTTGTTTCTAAAAATTGACTCTTCAGTTAAGTTTGGTGATTGTCCCTGAAATATTTTAAAAGATGCAGTTAGACAAGAATTTAAATAACACTTCTTAAAGGGAGGAACATTTCAAAGTGATGCAGTTCTTTGAAGCTTCAGCCATATTTGAGTTTGTGTTCTTTAAAGGTTTCTGGAGCAGAAAAAATACAGCTCCGTTCTTTAATTGAGGTCCCTGTGAAAAGTATTAGTTCAAACCCCTTCTGTCCTTTGATGACTGTAGTTTCCCATAGAAGAATCTAGCCTCTTGCTCTTTAAAAGAGAAAACTGGTGTGTTTCAGTGTATTGCTGATTCTGGAGGTAGTCTGCAAAGTCATGCTAATTGTTTTAGTATTGGGTCACTATTCGACTTCTGTTTTTTTCCTTCACGTATTTAATTTTGCTTTGTAGAGCAATGTTTCTCACGTCTGGCTGAACTTGACAAATAATTGGAAAGTTTTAAGGACACATAGGTTACTGGCTCTAGAATAGTGTTTTACTTAGTAAGTTATACCTCATTGTAATTATTTATTTTCAAAGACTGCAAGCTATTTGAGGACAGGGGCCAGAACTAGCTGTTGAATCCACAACGCTTTTAAAACCATGCCTGACAGTAGGAGGTACTTAAAGATTTATTAAGTGAATAAAGAAAGTGATGGAATTTGAACTCTGCTCAAAGTTACAATTTTCTGGTAACTGATTAGCCGTAAACTTAAACCGGAAGTATCCTCCATTTTTCCTCTCCTCTGAAACTGCCTTAGCTTTCCCAGGATGTCACCCACAGATTTGTAGCCCCCACTGTCTGTGACACCTTTGTCGCTCCCAGCAGCTGTCCTGCACGAGCAGCACAGTGAGAGCCCATGTCAGCGACAGGGACACCAAGTTTTGCAAGGCCACAGCATTTGTGCTCTTCTGCTGAGCTGATCGTGGCAGGCACTTTCCCCAGATTTCTGTAAGAAAAGAAATGAGCAAGGGAGATTTTGGCAGATGGAAGATGAGGGGACAGACGAAAACTCTCTCTAGGCTGCTTTATGCTGACACTGAGCAGTGGAGTAGCTGTCCACGGCAGCGCGTAATCGAGGATGGGGAGGCCACGTTGCAGAAGTTGTGGTCTGACACGAAGCAGAATGGAGAGAAAGCAAACAGCTTGGTGCTGAGAACTCTCTAGACACCACCACCCCCCCCCAAGTTGTTTCATTCCGATCCAAACTAGACTTTCAGATGTGGGTCTCAGGCATGAAGTGAAAATAAAGACATTCCTGGAGTAGGGAATTGCATGGATAAAAGCTCAAATTTGGGAGCAAGGAAGTTATTTCTATGCTGAGGACAGCCTCCAGATTTTGAGAACTATCTCTCATAGCAAAACATTCCTCCAGAATAAACTTTCAGTAAGTACTTGCTGCTTGAAGCTAACACAATAAAAATGTACTGTCCGCAGATTCAGAGGGGATGCTGGGAGAAGGCACTAAAATTTCATGGTAAAGAACTTAGATCTCTTTGGATTTTACATGGGAGGCATTTGAGAGCCATTGTAGGCCACTGAATGCATGATTAAAGTGATGCTTAAAAGAAAACTATTCTCATTACTCCTCTAGTGATAGGATGTGAGGTTAGCTAGGACTGACTCGCAGTTGACTGATCATGAAGCATTGAGAACTTATGTTGGTGGCGTGGGCTTTGGAAAGAAATTGCCAAAGAATTGTTCATGGGCCACATTTCTAAGCCTCTCCTCTAGAGGGGGAACTGAGGAATTGCTGGAAGGTAACGAGTAGGCACCGAGTGAGAAAGAGGACTTGGAAGTGGCCCTTTGCCCCGTCTTCTGCTGTGTCGTGCTCACGGCACCCTCTGGTTGATTCTTGTTTGTCAGCCCTACGCTTTGATCTCTGCCTATAGATCAAGGGTGCGGGCCTGAAGACCATGTTTTCTTACATGCAGTTGAATATGTGGTCACCAGAAAGAGAGATCAAAGAACAAGACCTGAAACTTGTACAGAATTTCTTGGGCATATAATTTTTCTTCACCTTGCAAATGGGGCCGTATCAGATCTTTAGTGTTCTGATTCTGACAATGTCTCTCCCTCTCCTGTTGTTTTCTTAGCCTCCACTATTCATTGAAATAGGCGTACCTACACACCATCTTTCCAGCTAAGAAGCGTCACAGCTATAACAGCAAAGAGGTTATATGGTCCCCATGCAATATGCCATTGAACTTCGAGTCTCATATTACTATCTTTACACTAGCTAATCTCTTACTCAATTTTCTACACCTTTTTCGTTTGTCCTATAGGTCTTGTTTATAACACGTATTTTTCTGTAGCATGCATTTTTAACATCTGAAATGGCCTGCAAATAACATCCAAACCCTTCTGCAATTCAAAATTGTCTTGGAAATGTTCTCCCTTAAGAATTATCTGGTTTGTCTTTCAGTTATTTCTGTTTTTCAGAAATCTGTATACAAGAATTAGGTTTGTATTTGAGGACTCAAGTCTCCAGTTGATTTTTTTCCCTTAATATTTCAATAAACACATGAAACTTGTTCTTTGTTAACATGGACTAAAATTAGAGTCAGGGGTGTACTTAATTTGATAAGTATAAAATTGTTCCTGGGAACTTGATACTTTAGTCCTCCTGGTTTGTATTTTCTAGCTAGCACCCAGCCAGTGGCTGGACAAGCTTTCGTGCACATCACTTGAATGTCTGGGCTCAGCTTCTGAAGGCCAACAAACAGAAGCCAGCATCAGAATAGCGGGAGAGCAGAGCATCTGCAGCCTGGCCGGGGGGCCAGTGCACCTGTTGGCTTTTCATTCCTCTGTTAAACAGCCAGTTCAGGCTGAACAAAGGCAGTTGCCTTCCTACCGCTTCCATAGACAGAAGAGAGCGTAAAATTAATAGACCAACAATCTAACTTACACAGAGGAACTTACTGGTAAGAGTGTCAAAACCAATAACACGTAAATGCAGAACCTCTATAAAAGCTAAATGGGCTTTCCTCATCCCCAGATGATAGCTGACCAGGCCTTTGACCGTCCCGTAGCCCTGCTGTGGTGGGTGATGAAGCTGAGTACTCTACTGAATGCTTCATGTGTTCTCAGTACTGCACTAGACAGCATGTCGTGCCTTTCATTGCACAGCCGTGAGGTACAGATGTCATTATTCTCCTATGACAGCGGATGAGTTGAGGCTCAGAGAGGTTCGCTTACCTACCAAAGAACACACTACAAAAAAGAGGCAGAGCCGTGATTCACACTCTGTTTGTCACTGACTCCAGAACTGGTGCATTTTGTCCTCTGTAAATAGTTGTTGGCCACAACACTGAGGAGGCCTGACTGGTGGCTCTCAGCGAATGCTCTGTGTGGCTGATCGGTGAGAGGGAAGGTAGCAAGATCCTGAAGTTGGAGGCCTTGCCCTGCTGCCAGTGAGCCTAGTGGTTCCGGGTCACCAGTCCCTGAGGAGGCGGGGGCCTCAGATGGACACGCATCTTCATCAGCTGAACGAGTGGGCTAGCCCCTCTGGCAGCTGAAGTTGACGCTGGCCAGTGTGACCTCGCCACATTGCCAGGGTCTGAGACTTTCATTACTCTGTATTTGTGGTTTTCTCAGAGCCCTGCATTGGTTCATCTCGTAGGAGACAAGAGAAGGAAATTTTGGAGAGCAATAGCAAGTCCCTTGCCTGTAAAAATGACAAAAACGTTTTTACTATCTTCTTTCACAGACTAGGGAAATACCTCGTAGTGCCTAATCAGAAGAGCACGCAAATAGTTACTTTAATACTTTCTAATCCCAGCTGCCTGAATGTCATTTCAAAATTTCACACAGTAGTTTATTAGTCATTTTTTTAAGGGAAGTATAAATTACTTTAATAAACAAATGAGACAGGCACAATGCCTCCAAGGCGATTGTTGACCTTTCTGTTCTGGATTTCTAACAACTGCTGCTGGGTCGGCACAGGGGAGCTCAGGGCATGTAGTTCCCATTTTGAAGCTCCTCAGTTTTCAACAGGTAGATGACAGTGATGAAGGATACGAATTTTTTTTTTAAGTTATTGTATTGAGATCATATTGGCTTACAACATTGTGTGAATTTTTTTTTTATTATTGAGTTAATGATAAGTTACAATCTTGTGTGATTTCAGTTGTACATTAATGTTTGTTGTTCGTGTTGTAGGTACACCATTTCACCCTTTGTGCCCACCCCCCACCCCACCTTTCCCCTGGTAGCCACTAATCTGTTCTCTTTGTCCACATGTTTAAATTCCTCATATGCGTGAAGTCATACAGAGATTATCCTTCTCTAACTGGCTTATTTCACTTAACATAATTCCCTCAAGGTCCATCCATGTTGTTGCAAATGGGACGATTTTGTTCTGTTTTGCAGCTGAGTAGTATTCCATTGTATATATATACCACAACTTCTTTATCCATTCATCTGTTGATGGGCACTTAGGTTGCTTCCATATCTTGGCTATTGTAAATAATGCTGCAATGAACATTGGGGTGCATAGGACTTCTGGAATTGCTGACTTCAAGCTCTTTGGATAGATACCCAGTAGTGGAATGGCTGGATCGTATGGTAGTTCTACTTTTAATTTTTTGCGGAATCCCCATACTGTTTTCCATAGTGGCTGCACCAGTTTGCATTCCGACCAGCAGTGTATGAGGGTTCCATTCTCTCCACAACCTCTTCAACATTTGTTACTATTAGATTTAGATATTTTTGTCATTCTAATGGGTGTAAGGTGATATCTTAGTGTAGTTTTGATTTGCATTTCCCTGATGATCAGCGATGATGAGCATCTTTTCATGTGCCTATTAGCCATCCATATATCTTCTTTGGAGAAATGTCTGTTGATGTCTCCAGCCCATTTTTTGATTGGGTTGTTTGATTTTTTGTTGTTGAGTTGTGAGAGTTCCTTATATATTATGGATATTAAGCCCTTGTCAGATATGTGACTTGCAAATATTTTTTCCCAGTTAGTGGGTTGTCTTTTTGTTTCAATCCTGTTATCATTTGCCTTGAAGAAGCTCTTTAGTCTGATGAAGTCCCATTTGTTTATTCTTTCTATTGTTTCCCTTCTCTGAGAAGACATGGTGTCTGAAAAGGTCCTTTTAATACTGATGTCATAGAGTGTACTGCCTATGTTTTCTTCTAGAAGCCTTATGGTTTCAGGTCTCACCTTTAGGTCTTTGATCCATTTTGAGTTTATTTTGGTGAATGGTGAAAAAGAATGGTCAATTTTCATTCTTTTACATATGGCTTTCCAGTTTCCCCAGCACCATTTGTTGAAAAGACTTTGTTTTCTCAATTGTATGCTCTCAGCTCCTTTGTCGAAGATAAGCTGTCCATAGATGTGTGGTTTTATTTCTGGGCTTTCAATTCTGTTCCATTGATCTGTGCACCTGTTTTTGTACCAGTACCATGCTGTTTTGATTACTGTAGCTTTGTAGTATGTTTTGAAGTCAGGGATTGTGATGCCTCCCGTTTTGTTCTTTTTTCTCAGGATCGCTTTAGCAATTCATGGTCTTTTGTTGCCCCATATACATTTTTGGATTCTTTCTTCTAATTCTGTAAAGAATGTCATTGGGATTCTGATTGGGATAGTGTTGAATCTGTAGATTGCTTTTGGTAGAACGGACATTTTAACTGTGTTTATTCTCCAATCCATGTACATGGAATGTCTTTCCATCTCCTTATGTTGTCATCCAATTCTCTCAGAAAACCCTTGTAATTTTCATTATAAAGGTCCTTCACTTCCTTAGTTAAATTTACCTTGAAGTATTTTATTCTTTTTGTTGCGATTGTGAATGGTATTGTGTTCTTGAGTTCTTTTTCTGTTAGTTCATTATAGAATATAGAAATGCTACTGATTTATGCAAATTGATTTTATATCCTGCAACTTTGCTGTAGTTGTTGATTACTTCTAAGAGTTTTCCAATGGATTCTTTGGGGTTTCCTACATATAAGATCATGTCGTCTGCAAACAGTGAGAGTTTCACTTCTTCCCTCCCTATTTGGATTCCTTTTATTCCTTTTTCTTGCCTGATTGCTCTGGCCAGGACCTCCAGTACTATGTTAAATAAGAGTGGTGATAGAGGCATCCTTGTCTCGTTCCTGTTTTCAGGGGGATGGCACTCAGTTTTTGCCCATTGAGTATGATGTTGGCTGTGGGTTTGTCATATATGGCCTTTATTATGTTGAGGTAGTTCCCTTCTATGCCCATTTTGTTCACAGTTTTTATATAAATGGCTGTTGGATCTTGTCAAATGCTTTCTCTGCATCTATTGAGATGATCATGTGGTTTTTATTCCTCAGTTTGTTGATGTGGTGTATCATGTTGATTGATTTGCGGATGTTGAACCATCCCTGTGTCCCTGGTATGATTCCCACCTGATCCTGATGTATGATCCTTTTGATGAATTTCTGAATTCTGGTGGCCAAAATTCTGTTTAGAATTTTTGCATCTATGTTCATCAGTGATATTGGCCTGTAGTTCTCTTTTTTCGTGGTGTCCTTATCAGGTTTTGGTATCAGCGTGATGTTGGCCTCATAGAATGTGTTAGGAAGTGTTCCATCCTCCCTAATTTTCTAGAATAGCTTGAAAAGGATAGGTATTAAATCCTCTCTGAAAGTTTGGTAGAATTCCCCAGGGAAGCCATCTGGTCCTGGGGTTTTATTCTTTGGGATCTTTTTGATTGCTGTTTCAATCTCTTTCCTTGTGATTGGTCTGTTCAAATTGTCTGCCTCTTCTTGAGTGAGCTTTGGGAGATTGTAGGAGTCCAAGAATTTATCCATTTCCTCTAGGTTATCCATTCTGTTAGCATAGAGTTTTTTGTAGTATTCTCTTATAATCCGTTGTATTTCTGCAGAGTCTGTTGTTATTTCTCCTCTTTCATTTCTGATTTTGTTTATTTGAGCTTTCTCCCTTTTTTTCTTTGTTAGTCTGGCTAGGGGTTTGTCAATTTTATTTATCTTCTCAAAGAACCAGCTCTTTGTTTCATTGATCCTTTCCACCGCCTTTTTCGTTTCAATAGTATTTATTTCTGCTCTGATTTTTATTATTTCTCTCCTTCTGCTGACTTTGGGCTTTGTTTGTTCTTCTTTCTCTAGTTCAGTTAGGTGTGGTTTAAGATTGCTTATTTGGGATTTTTCTTGTTTGTTAAGATGTGCCTGTATTGCAATGAATTTTCCTCTTAATACAGCTTTTGCTGTATCCCATATGAGTTGGTGTGGCATGTTATCATTTTCATTAGTTTCCAGGTATTTTTGATTTCTTCTTTAATTTCTTCAGTGATCCATTGCTTGTTCAGTAATGTATTGTTTAGTCTCCACATCTTTGTGCCTTTCTCAGTTTTTTTCTTGTAATTAATTTCTAGCCTTATAGCATTATGATCAGAGAAGATGCTTGTTATTATTTCAATTTTTTTAAATTTGTAGAGGCTTGCCTTGTTTCCCAGCATATGGTCTATCCTTGAGAATGTTCCATGTGCACTTGAGAAGAATGAGTATTCTGCTTTTCTTAGGATGAAGTGATCTATATATGTCTATTAAGTCCAATTGTTTTAGTTTTTCATTTAGCTCCACTATTTCTTTGTTGATTTTCTGTCTGGATGATCTGTCTATTGATGTGAGTGGGGTGTTGAGGTCCCCTACTATTATTGTGTTGTTTTTAACATCTTCCTTTAGGTCTATTAATAGTTGCTTTATGAACCTTGGTGCCCCTATGTTGGGTGCATAGATATTTATAAGCATTATTTCTTCTTGATGAAGTGTCCCCTTGATCATTATATATTGTCCCTATGTGTCTCTCTTTACCTGTCTTATTTTGAAATCCACTTTGTCTGATATAAGAATTGCAACACCTGCTTTTTTTCCCCTCGCTATTAGCTTGAAGTATTGTCCTCTGCCCCTTCACTCTGAGCCTGTGTTTGTCCTTGGGGCTGAAGGTGTGTTTCCCGGAGGCAACAAATTGTTGGATCTTGTTCTTTAATCCATTTTGCCACTCTGTGTCTTTTTATTGGAGAGTTCAATCCGTTTACATTAAGAGTGATTATTGATGCATGTGGACTTAAAGCTGTCAATCTGTTGCTCATTATCTGGCTTTCCTGCTTTTCTCTTCCTATGTGCTTTATCCTACCCATTTGATACTGCAATTTCTTATGCTGGGTTTCTTAGAGTTTTGCTTATTTATGATTTGTGTCTCTGTTCTGTTTTTTAGTTTAGTGGCTACCCTGAAGTTTATATTTAGAATCTCGTGTATAATATAGTCTATTCTCTGGTGGTCTCTTACTTACTTGGGCTAGACTAATTTAGTCCCTTTGCTCTTCCCCTCCTAAATTATTATTTTCACTTCTTGTTCCAACTTGTGTTATGAGTTTGTAGTTAGAGTGATAAGATCGTCTTTGCTTTGGTAGTTTCCTTACCTTTATCCTAATGCTACAGTTGGATATTTGCTATCCTATTCTGGTTCTATTTATCTGTCTCCCTACTCTGTGGTTTGTGACCCCTTTCTCCCTTTTTTCTTTTTTCAGGTATGAGAGCCTTCTTGAGGATTTCTTGTAGTGGAGGACTTTTGGTTACAAATTCCCTTAACTTTTGTTTGTCTGGAAAAGATTTAATTTCTCCCTCATATCTGAAGGATATTCTTGCTGGATAGAGTATTCTTGGCTGAAGATTTTTATCTTTTAAAGCTTTGAATATGTCACTCCATTCTCTCCTAACTTGTAAGGTTTCTGCAGAGAAATCCACTGAAAGTCTGATGGGGGTTCCTTTGTAGGTAATTCTCTTTTGTCTTGCAGCCCTGAGTATTTTTTCTTTATCATTCATTTTTGCCATTTGTACTACTATATGCCTTGCAGTAGGTCTTTTTACATTGACAAATCTAGGAGATCTGAAAGCTTCCTCTACACACATTTCTCCATCAATCCCTAGATTTGGGAAGTTCTCTTCTATAATTTCATTAAGCATACTTTCTGCTCCATTTTCCTTTTCCACGTTCTCGGGAATTCCTATGATCCTTAAATTCTTTCTCCTCATTGAATCTGCTCTCTCTCTAATACTTTCCTCATTCCTTTTAATCCTTAGTTCTCTTCTTCTGTCTGGAGCTATTCAGCCTGTCTATCTTCAATTATGCGAATTTGCTCTTCTATGGAGTCTACCCGGGCATTCAGGGAATCTGTATTCTGTTTTATCTGGTCCATTGTGTTTTTCATCTCTAGTAATTCTGTTTGATTCTTCTTTATAATTTCAATCTCTTTTGTGAAGTAACTCCAGAACTCGGCTTGTTTCTCTATCTTTCTCTCTACCTCATTGAGTTTTTTGATTGTAGCTGCTCTGAACTCATTTTCACTTAGTTTACCTAATTCCAAGTCCTCAGGACTTAATTCTATGTTTTTATTGTTTTCCTTCTGGTCTGGGGCTTTTATAAATTGCTAGATGGTTTTTTCCACATGGTGGTAGAATTCAGTTGCAGTTACAGCCTGTCGCCACTAGATGGGGGTCGAATGCCACACGTTCTGAGCTCTCCACCTTCGGGCAAGATGGCAGCACCCAGTGCTCTTTGCTGGGGCACGGGTGGCTTCTCTTGCACACTGATCTGGATTCGATCAGTTCTGTTCTCTGGTCTCCCGGGGCCCTGGGTTTATGAGGTCCCCGCGCACGGAAGCTTTCCCCTGTCAGCAGGTTTCCGCTGTACCAGCGACAGGAGTCCTAGACAATCCCCTGGTCACACAGCCCCTCCCCCACTCCTTCCTGGACCCACGCAGCAATCCTGGTTTCTAGGGGATGGAGCGGTGTTCTCTCCTACCCGGTTCCAGCTCCTCCGAGGTGGGCAGTAGGGGCTCCGTCCTCTGTCTTTTGATACTGTAGGTTTCTGAGTCCTGGCATTAGGTTCGTTAGCTAAAATTCAGGTGTTTTTTTCAGTCCTTTGTTGTACTTTGGAAGGGAGAGAGTCCTGGGTCAGCTCACCCCGCCATTTTGCTCCACCTCCTTGGCTCCAACATTGTGTGAATTTAAGGTGTACATCACTATATTTCAGTTTCTGTATAGAATGCATCATGTTCATCACCATTAGTCTAGTTTTCATGTCACTATACACATACGCCCTTTACTCCTTTTGCCCTCCCCCACCCCATTCCCCTCTGGTAACCACCAATCTATTCTCCTTTCTATGTGTTTGTTTATCTTCCCCATATGAGTGAAATCACATGGTATTTGTCTTTCTCTGACTTATTTCGCTTAGCATAATACCCTCAAGGTCCATTCATGTTATTGCAAATGACACGATTTTGTCCTTTTTTATAGTTAAGTAGTATTCTGCTCTAAGTAGATACCACATCTTCTTTATCCGTTCCTTCATTAATGGGCACTGGGTTTCTTCCACGTCTTGGCTATTGTGAATAATGCTGCAGTGAACATAGGGGTGCATATATCTTTTTGAATTATTGATTTCAAGTTCTTTGGATAAATACCCAGTAGTGGGATAGCTGGGTCGTATGGTATTTCTATTTTTAATTTTTTGAGAAATCTCCATACTGTTTTCCATAGTGGCTGCATGAGTTTGCATTCCCACCAGCAGTGGATGAGGGTTCCCTTTTCTCCAAGGATGTGAATTTTTTATTTTAATGGCCATGTGAACTAGAAACGGACATTTCATTTTTGTACAACTGTAACTGGATTATACAGAAACTTATTTGTTACAAGCAAGTTAACATTGTACAAACTAACAGGGATTTCTAACATTCTTTTATTTTTCTCGTAGTTCGCAAGAGACGAGTTGAAGGAGACCACCAATAAATGCCACCAAGCTGTAGTCTTTGGAAGACTTCGAAAGGTCGCCGAGGGCTTGTGTTGGCGATAGCAGATGTAAAATTTTCCTAGGTCTAAGGGAAAAGACTGGAAATCTTTCTTTTTCTTTTTTTTTTTTTTAAACTACATGTATCTTTTTTCTAGTTTAAGTTGTTACCAGTTTCCAATTGTAAAATCAAAAGTAGATGATATTTTGTATTTTAAAGCATTATTTCTACTTTCTGCGAAAATCAATTTTAATTTAGCTTAATTGAATGATTTATCATGAGTCTTGGGTTAAAAAAATGCAATTGTAGAATTGCATTCTGCAGAATAATATGAAGATTTTAAGGACCAATCTTTTTTAAATCAAAAAGGGACATTGCGGATGGCAGAACTGCTGTTGCACCTCTTAGGTACAAGCCACATCAGAGCTTTCCTTATTCCATGACATGGAGACTTTTCCATGTTTTAGAACACACAAACTTGGCAAGAGTGTGCTTTTTGCTTCCATCCAGAAAGCAAAATACCAGAATTTTAAAACAGATGACTCAAAATCTGGTCATTTGTTTAGGAGGAAAAGCAGATCTCAAGGACAGAGAAAAGGGTCTTCTGCACATTCCAGGTTACTGCCCTTGTCAATGTGTCTCAGCAACACCTAGAGTTGTTTTCAACAAAGTTGTCAGCTTGGCCAGGTTCCATGCTTTGTTCAAAAGTATACGTATGTCTAAATTCATCACAGTTTTTTATTTGAATAATGTGGGCATTAGTAATTTTGTGAAAGCTGATAGAACGAGCATCTGAGTGGGAAAGCAATTTCCCTGCCTGCAAAAGGCATACAGCCAACTGTCAGTTCCTTAGAGGAAAAGAGAAAAGAAAACTGTTATTAAACACATGAAATCAAAGATAATAAACACGATGGAGTTTTAGTCTGAGGAGCATGCAAAACGGTCATTTAAACTGATGGTTACTGTGAAGTAACTTAGAAAATGCCATGAGTATAAATTAAGTGTTGCACAGTATAGTGGGAAGTTCCCATATGCAATGCAGAATTCCTGAAACGGTATTTAATCGCCACTCACTACAAATTTTCCAACCAGTAAGGAAATTGTTATTGTTCATAAATCTCATTTTTATTATCTGTTTCCTTTCATCTTGTACTTTTTTGCCCATATTGTATAAGAGTAATTTCTCATAACAAAAGTTATCTTCCTATTGATCAAAGTATTAAAATAAGGGGACAGTTGACCAGCGGGTGGGAAGACTGCCTCCAGAACCGAGGGCAAGAGAGGATTTGGACCTCTGTATTCATGCCCTGTTTCAGGGCGGCCCCTGGAGCAGGCGCTGGCAGAGGCTTCAGGGCTACAGAAGTTGGGGCCCGGGTGGGGGGAAGGAATCTGAGTAATCCTGGCCTCAAAAATTCAGTCCTGGCTGTATCATTTACAAGGGGGATTTTTCTAGAGGGAAGAATCTTGTTTCGGAGTAGGGGAGAGGTCTGCTGTCAATTTTTTAAAAACTTTTATGAAATTGAATTACAAAATGTCAGCTCCTTCAGCTTGGGCTGGACAGCTCCTCTAATGAGCTAGGCACCTTCTTGTGTACGACGGTAATAAGCCTTCTTAATGGGCAAACGCTGCCCTCATAAGAACTGGGTGTATTTGTTTTTTTGAATCAGTATCCAGTATTTTTAAAGGGGCCAAAGATTGACTTTGCACTATTCCCTTTCAGTTACAGGTCACTGGTTTTGTTTTGTTTTGTTTTGTTTTTTTCAAATTAGCAAGTGTCTCTTTCTCTCTCTCTCTTCTTTTCACATACAGCTTTGGAAATGCACTTGGTTTTAGAGACTGCACGGTTCCAGCAGGGTGGGGAGCGAGTATGGCAGGTCTGTAAGGCTTCCATTACACACTGAGCAAGGCTTCCTTGCTTGCACTGTCCTGTAAGTCAATAAATTAAGTAATGTTACCCCTTCCTCTCATAATTTTTTAAGAATAAGTAGGTGGGACCCTCCCTAGAATTGTGTCATACTTATTGATAATGTCTTTTTCACTTATTATTTATCAAAGTGTGAAGAAGTTGAATGTTTTGCTTGTACCATTCCAGTTCTGAGTTACGATACTTCATTATATAATTGAAGAAAAGATTTCTTCATAAATAACTTTAAAGATGAACATTCATTCAATTGAGTACAGAAAATCTTTCAAGAATTGTAATTACAAGGGAGAAAACTGGTGTTTACTTTGATCTTTAAAAATCTGGCACCTTATAACCTTCTATAACTTTCAGTATTTCTATATCACTCTAAAATTTGTAATAGATTAGGGTTGTGAAATAGTCTTGATTTTTAAACCAAAGATTTTCTAAGACCTTAAGTTTTGTAGTCTAATCAACTTAAACTTATCTGCTTATCTAATCAAAGAATGTTCTTTCCATTTTTAAATTGCTGTTTTTAATTTCCCATTTTATAAAATTTGATATTCATATTTGTGTGAAGTTCTCATTTTTCCAGTATATCTACATGAAATTGTATGTATTAAAAATCAATATTAATAACTAATATTGATATTATTAAAATGGATTTTGGTGCTATAGACTTGTAGCTAAAACCTAGTAGAAATCTAAAGTGAAATACATTTTCTAAGGGTGCCTGTCATTTAAAAGACCGAATAAACATTTTGTGTTTAAAAAAATTAGCAGGTTGTTAGAGATTTCAGGGAGAATTATCTTGGTCATTAAATTGCAAATTCTTGTGATTTGAATGAAATAACCCACACACTTGCTTTGCACAGTAGGTGTGCTCTGGAAAAGTTACATGTAAATAGAACTTTGTGAATTGTTTGCTCATTGAAGTATCTGGTGTGTTTTCATTTAAAAAGGGGATCCCATGGCATAATAAAACTTACAAAAGAAAAAATATGTTTTGATAAAATGTTAGTCATGTTCTCTTGTCCATTATATTTAACCCTTGCTGCCATTAAAGTAAGATGAAAAGATTCACAAGGTTTCATAAAATCTTACATTTTCGGCTCTGAGTTCCCAGGGCTGCCTCACTTTTTCCTCATAAACTCACGAACCCCCCGTTCCCTCCCAGCAGATCCGAGGAACGTGGTTTTTCTAGAGTCCACAGCAACTTCCATTCTCTGCAAGTTCAGGACTGTCCAACTTTGCTCTTTCATTACAATGCCACTTCACTTTTTTAAAAAAAATTTTCTACTTTTATTGAGATATAATTGACATATAACATTGTATTAGTTTAAGGCGTCCAACATAATGATTTGATATATGTATATATTGCAAAATGATTAGCATAAGTTTAGTCAGCATCCTCACATAGTTAAAAAAAATTTTTTTTTCTTGTGATGAGAACTTTTAAGATCTACACTCTTAGCAATTCTCAAGTATACAGTACAGTCGTATTAACTATAGTCACCATGTTGTACATCACATCCCCACAACTTATTGATCATGTAACTGGAAGTTTGTACCTTTTGACCCCCTTCACCCACCCGCCCCCCCCCCCCCCCCCCCCCCCCCCCCCCCCCCCCCCCCCGCCTTTGGCAACCGCCAGTCTGTTCTCTGTTTCTATGAGTTCAGTTTTTTTAGATTCTCATATAAGGGAGATCATACAGTATTTGTCTTTCTCTGTCTGACATTTCACTCAGTCTGATGCCCTCAAGGCCCCTTCACTTTTGAATAGTCTTAATGAAGACATGGCACCCGCGAGACCCAAACATGTGCATGAGCCGGGGCAGCTCCTGCTGCTGCTCTAAGGCCAGGGCTGTGCACGCTCGGATCTGAATGTCCACAGAACCGGCTTCTCCATCAGCTCTCACTGAGCACGGTTTCTAGATATTTCTCATCATAAGACTTGCTTACCAAACAAAGAAACTCTTCACTGATTATTTTTAGGTTGAGAAAATTGTCTTTATAAGCAAAGATTTTTATATTCTGTCATTTTAATTTGGTCATTCTTCCTGTGTCATATTGATTTTTCTGCATTATAATTCAGTTCGCTAAATCCTCCCCTAGAAAAACTAAACAAATTGGAAAATTTTTATGATAAAACATTTGGAGCATTTTATTAAACTCTAACTTGCAGTTTGATCATTCAGAGGAGCCAATCTTAGGGCTTACCTAGGAAAAAAGACATTACTAAGTAAACGACTTGTAAGCCATTAATGAGTATTTTAGTCTTGGTTGACATATACAGAATTTTCCTTAGGACACCTACTCTAGTGGCTAGAAAAGAATCGATTGTAAAACACCACCAGCCATGTTTTCTTCACATCACTGTACAAGCTCATACAATTTTAGGGTAATCAGACACCCTTAGAGTCCACACACGTAAGGTTTAATTCTCTTTTCTACAGACTGTCAGGATGTTTTCATTGCTGCAAAGCAATTGACTGGCCTAAAATTTTTCTGTCAGATATTGTAGCCCATAGTTACACATTCAGAGAGTAAGGTTTAAGAACAAATTCTGGATGCTCCTTGGTGGGTATGCATGGCAATTTTTGGGAGTTGAAATTTCACCTTCACTCAAAAAGATAAAGTTTTTGATTCAGCTGTTACAACTTTTTAGCTTTATCTGCTTAAGAATTGTAAAAATTTGTAAGAAAAAATTGCATGCATACACTTGCACACACATAAAAACTTTTGTAATTTCAAATAAATGCCCACTTAATTTTTTTCCAGTCTTTTGGATGAATTATATTTGGTTTTAGTTATGTTTGGTTATGTTGAAAATCACCTTTGTAACAATGCATCTTTCTCTGTCACGTGAAATCAGGTATTTAAGTACATTTTTTAATGCTAAAATATCCAAAATGCTGTAAATGCTCTATTTTTTCAGTTTTTATAAATATAAAAGCAGTGAATTTTATAATACTGATATTTAAATATTACAAAATATTATTAACCTGGTTCATAATAACACAGTGAAGTTCCTTTTGAAGAATATGTACTATTGGCATTTAGAACTTACCACTTCATACTGGAATAAATAATTTCAATAAAGTTTATCAAATATCCTATGCACTTGGACTTTTTGAAAAATCCCTTTAGTTCCTACGTTCTGAAGTTCATTCCTTACATAGCTCTTCAAGAACAAGCTTATTAATTTCTGAGTTATTCTGTCCCACCCTTTAAGCCATATAAAATTGTCAATACTTGACCATAATTTTACCCATAAAAATAGTAATTTCGTATGGTTCGATCTAATACCATCAGCACTCGGTCAGGGCTGTCCACAAAATTGAACTGAACCGACAAATGTGAAGAAACGGCTCCTGTCATACAGCCCATTCCCGACCCGATGGGAGCCAGTCCTGCCAACGGACTAGAGATTATTCTTACAGTAAAGCGAAGCCATCTCTTATCAATCAGCCATACCCACCAACCGAAAGAGAAAATCAGTGAAACGTGTAATGGGGTTGAGGAAACTTTTAGAGATAAGTTCAAATAATTTAAAATCTTTAGAGTTCTGAAACAAAGGAATGAAGAAATTCCCCGTGAGTCTTTAATGTTGGCTGGCCTTCGAAGATGGCTGTTGGGCCTACATTCACGTACAGGAAGCCTTGATGTCTGTCTGTCCCCTTGGGTGAGTCTCAGGCTTAGGTGCTGGCGTTGTCAGGTGACTCCAGCTCCTATGAGTCCGAGTGGATGTGGTGCCAGCAACTGTGGCCATGGGGACGGTGCCATCATGCTTAGCCCAGTGACACCTTGCTCTTTTAGGTACCAAAAAATCGGGGTGGCTGACGACAAGTCAGTCTGAAATCACCAAACATCTTTTGTCCTTCACACATTTCGCTCTCCCGCCTGTCCGCAGGGTTGAGGGCCTGGCGATCCCAGCCCGACTCGCCCACCCCTGTCCCCTCTGCAGACGGAGGAGAGCCTCGGGGCCAGCAGCCCCCATGAGGGGGGCCGACCTCACAATCCCACTGTGCTCGTACCTCGCAGTGTCCTGGATGCATCTAACTTGATTTTCAGGAGCTGGTGCTAATTATGGATGTGTTTACTACACGACTATAAAATTACACTTTAAAAGTATAAAAGGGAGGGAAATACACTTTAAATCTGGGTTTTCTGCGTGGCGAGATGATGGGCCATCTCTTTTTCTTTGACCATTTCTATTTAACAATAAAACATATTTAAAAACATGTCTAATTAGTATTCAACTCTCAGAGGTAAAGTATAAACATTAAATCATGAAGGATTTACATGGTCAAGCCCAGACCCCACTGAGTCGAGGAAACTGACTTCAGAGCAGTAGAGTAACTTGCCCAAGGTTAGACCATTGGTCTGCTCGCTCAGTAGACATTGACTAGAGTGCCCTCTTAGGTTCCTGCTACTGCACCAACCACAAAGCTAGCAGTCACCTCTAGTATTTGGTTTCCCACTGTTCTTCTCCTGATAACTCGGGGGTATTTTGGGTGTCTTTCTCTGTAAGGTCACTGATGTACCTTCTCAGCATTGTGACTGCTGTGCGTCTAAGATCCTGACCCTTGTCTCAAAAATGCTTGTTTTTTCACTTGAGAAGAAAAAGTTTTGGACAGAGGTCTTAAGTTTGTTAAACCTCAGCTTCCCCGTCTGTAAAATGGGAATAATAGCACCTGCCCTTCAAGTTGTTCTGAGGCTTAGAATTGGTAAGGCCTGTGCAGCACGTGGCAGAGCGCCCCGCATCCAGGCAGCCCTCCCATGCTGCCCTGCTCTGACAAAGTCGCAGGGCGATGTGGTCACGGGAAAGTTAGCACCATGCCAACGGAGATGACAGCACAGAAGGACCCCAAACCCAGCTAGGCAGGTCAGGGAGGACATCCCGGAGGAGGTCATACCTGAGCTGGACCTCAGCTCACCTGGGCGGGGCCAGGGGGACAGGGTAGGGCAGAGCAGCAGGAATGCATGAACCCTGAAGACCCAGAGCAAAGTTATCAAAATAAACTTCTCGTTTGGGAGAAATGGATGTTCTAAACCACAGACTTGCTTCTGAACATATTTTATTCACAATTAGGATGATGCCAAAGCAACTCAGTTCATTTCAGTCAAAACAAGGCATTTCATTGTTTTAAAACAAACTGTTGAGAACAAGATATCCAGTGAGGGCACATTTTCTGCCTCAGTCGTCCTCTTCCTCTTCCCCCTCCACTTTCCTCTTTCTGGAGGGCTCGCCACCTGAACAGATTAATAGAGAAGGTGTAAAATTTATATGGAAAATTTCTGGAACTTTCGCTCAAGGCGCTCTGAGCTGACGGGGAGCCAGCCCTGCCTGCTAGAACTCGACCCCCAGCGGTGACCCGTGTCCGCAGACACTGTCGCTAGAAGCCAGGCAGCGAGCGACCGGGCCCAAGGGATGAGACCTTCTCACTCTGCTGACTGACGTTCCCAGCATCTGAATTGAGACACGTTCCTCTGCTTGCTCAGTACTTGACTTTCTCTACCTAAAATTCCATATTTTAGAGCCCGTCCATTTTCAAAAAGGACTGCTTGTGTTCTGTGTGCTTTTTCAGGATGCTTTTAAAGTTTTAAATATAGTTTTTTATATGAAAAATTAATGCCTCTCTTACACAGGTGACCAATGCGTAATTGAACATTTCTGCTACTGCGACGTTCGCCGCCGTCTCTGAAACCCAGGGTGAAGCGCTGAGTGACTTAACACGACGCGTGGGCAATAACGGTGATTCATGTCTAATGAGACTTAAAATTTCTTTGCCCTTGTGGTCTTATAAGTAGAAAAGGAAATAATTAAAGGAAAAATATCTTAATGACATAGAAATAAAATAACCCTCAACTACCATTGGATCCAGACAATAAAGACGCCCAGCACCACGATGCACCAGACAGACCCCTTGCTCTGCCACACTGAACTGTTTGTCCTTCTCCAGTGGGGCCTTGGTGTGTCAGGGCCCTGTGCCTTCTCTCACAGGCCTTTCCATCCACCTGGCCTGCCCACCCTGGCCAGTGTACCCTGCGTGCTAACACTTTCTTCAACACCCAGTGTGGTCACCTTCTCCGAACAGCCTTCCAACACCCACACGAGCACGGGTGTCAGACCCTCCTCAGGGACCATCCTAGTCCTGTCACTGCAGTTATCTCACTGAGTTTCAGCGAAATGTGTAGACATCTGTTGTGTCCCTGAGCTGTGAGCTCCTCTGCATTCCAGGAGTTGGCTCCCGGGTACAGGGCAAATCCCTTAGAATGGAATAAATTTGGTTTTACCTCATCACTGGTGAGTTTCTTTGCTCTCAGTAATCTTTGAGCCTTATCTTTTTTGGTCCTTCAAGATTGTCTGAAAGCAAAGGAACCTGAGACATGAGATTGACCTTCAAAGATGAAGACCTGTTTATTCCTGAATTTTTCTTCTGCTGAATATTGTTACTTTCCACCATACATTTTTCCTTGAGGAACCAATAATGTTTTTATTATTATTATTTTTTGGTGAGGAAGATTGGTCCTCAGCTAACATCTATGCCACTCTTCCTTTATTTTGTATGTGGGACACTGCCACAGCATGGCTTGATGAGCAGTGTGTAGGTCTGCTCCCAGGATCTGAACCCAGGAGCCACAAGCCACCAAAGCAGAGCACGCAAACTTAACCACTACACCACCAGGTGGGCCCTAGAGGAGCCAACAATTTTTTTTTTTAAGTTTTGATGAGAAGGTGTATATAACTTTTGGACATACTGCAATGACTTAAATTTGATTTTGTTCTCAGAGAGACTGTGTGATCACTTTTAAATACCCAAGAAGCTTCATGCACACATTTTTTAAAAACTACAAAGTTTAAATATTGGGTCCTTAATTATGCAAGCAGGTAAACTGCCTATCACATATTTTCCACCAAAAGGACATAAATTACTTAACTGATTTTATTTGCAGGTGCCTTACTTTCCCAACTAAGTTTTTCTGTGGGAAAGTGGCCCAAACAACAACAAAATGAAAATGTACTGTTGTCCCAAGTAAACAACAGCAGGCAGGGAGTCAGAGCCTGTCAGAGCAAGAGCGGGCCCGCGGCCCTGAGGTGACATGGCACCTCCACCCGACTCACCTCGGAGTTCCCCTGGGTCGTGGTTTTTAACGGCTTCGTTGCCTTCCTCCTCCTCCTCCTCGTCACTGCTGGGGTCCTGGTAGGGGACACTCGGCCCCTGCTGGGTCTGCTTCGCCCGCGGATGGACTGTCTCCTGGTGAGCAGAAGCTCTCAGACGTTCTTCTTCTTTCTGTAAAGAAGCAGACAAACTATTTAACTTCACAAGTGAAGTAGTTTAGCGCCCACGTGCACCTACTTTTCCCAGCAAGAACACGTAAACACCTGGCCCAGGACACCACCTATTTCCTGTCTTCAGAGCCCACTTCTCTCCACTCCACACCTGGTACCACACGCAGTGACGGTCTTGTTTAGTTCCAAAGTGTGAAGGCAACACATGGGGGAAGCGGCAGAGGCTCCCTCCCACTCACCGCCCATCAGAACAGGCCCAGGCCCGGTCTCCAGAGCTGCAGTGAACGCCGTGCGGCCACTCAGAGCCCAGAGAGCAGTGACCAGCCTGAGGAAGGCCAACCATGCCCAGCGGACGCCTGAGGGAGGCCGTTTCTGTTCTCTCCCGGGATAACACCCGACTTGCCCAGGTTCCACCAAACTACCATGGTGCCCAGATGTTCCTGTCTGGGCCCCGTGATCCAGAGAGCACCCCATGGCTCCTGACGACAGCAGGGGTTCCCTGAGACCCAGAGTAGACTCCATTTCTCTCCATCTGCCTGGCATTCCACACATTGGGGTTCACAAGGCAGGGCCAGCGTTGAAGGAGTCAGGAATGTCCTTTTCACCTTCGTATATCACGTCCTATCTGGCTAACAAGGTTTTATGATACCTGTCAAAAGTTACATTTTTTAAATGATCAGTTTTCTTCTGAAATCTCATAGATTGGAGAGACAGCAGCTGCATGTCTGGTTTGCTATATCTCACCAGCAGCCATTGACGTTACTGTGGTTAACCACACACTTAGAAAGTGAACTGAGCTCCCTGATAATCACAAGAAATAAAATGGCTGTGGCAATAAGAAATGGTGAGTTAATATTCTGGAAAGCACAGCTCTTTATATCCCAAAAAATCCCAGGCTAAAGTTTAGCCAACATACCTTAATCATTTCCGTGCGATGGCATTCGGGATCAGGACCGGCCATTGGTAAGATTCTAATCTGTGTCCTTGAGCATCTATTAGCAAGTGGCAGGGTCATCTTTCTGTGTGTGGCACTGTCTGTAGAGTGAGGTCTGCCAGGGAATGGACAAAAATCTCTCACTGTTTCCTCAGAACATTTGGAGGCAGTCATCCATCCCAACAGCAAACATCCATGGATAAGGACCACTTCCCCTTGAGCAGAGCAGGGAGGTACAGCCACGGGTCCTGGCACTTCTGCACCTTCCTCCTTCTCTGGTGCCCCGAGAGGTTCCTCCCTCTGCCCCACGTCCCGGGGAAAGCTGAGGCAGTGAGGTGGGAGTGCAACGGAAGGCGGAGGCAGGTGGCAGGGGCAAGGTCTTTTGCAAGGAAAACCCCTGACTGCAATCAGAGAGAGAAGAGAAGGGCTATGAACTCTCATTTCCGTGAGGGTAGCGCAGAGGCCGGAAGGCACAAGTTAAGAGCTAAAGATGAGTCTGAATAAAATTGGAAGGTCAAAGCAAGGAGGCAGGTCACAGTAGCAGGGGTACCTCATGACAGCCCAGGGGGACAATAACAGAACAGGAGGCCCCAGGGCAAAAAGCACTGGTTCCTGACTCAAGGAAGGCAGATTTTAAGTACATCAGAGAGAGGAAAGGATGATCCTCAGGAGAGCCCAGGCCAGAGAGATGGGACGTAAGGGGGTAAGTTATGCTGGGCAGTCAAATGTCATCTCAGTGTGCAGCACGGCACACAGTGCAGAAAAGCACGGTTGGAACCGATGATCTTGCAGGATGCGATTCTAGAAGAACCATTAAGAGGGTGGATTTGAGCAGCTTTCACTGTGCCAGTCTCTGCACTACAGGACGTTTTCTGTATTATTTGCCTTAATTGAGGCAACATCCCTGTGAGGTAAACGTTATTATCTCCATTTTATAGATAAGGAAACGAAAAGCGAGTGAGACTGACACTCTTGCTGAGGCTTACACAAACAGAAGGAGACAGCCTCGGAGCTGTTCGCCACAGTCTCTAAGACAGACCAAGACATTTACTGAGCATAACTCACACACCATAAAATTCACTCCTTTTAACATACAAGGAAATGATTTTTTTTAATTTACAAAGTTGTGCAACCACGACCACAATCTGATTTTAGAACATTTCCTTGACCCCGAAAAGAAACCTTGTGCACAGTGGTGCAGCGTCTCAAGGGCTCCACTCCTCCAGGAAGGCCGCATGGAGGACGGCAGCGCTGGGTCCCTCAGACGGAGGCCCTGCGGAGGAGGGGAGCGGGCAGCACGCAGACAAGGGGCCGCAGCACAGATGCGGATGCGCGCAGCACTGGGCTCAGGCCACAGCTGTCACATCAGCTAGCTCTTCCCTCTCCTCCACTGCGTGCACACACCGCAGCCTTCTCAGGGCCGGCAGCTTCCCAGGGAGATTTCTTTACAGGGAAGGGACACGCCGACCAGCAGAGTGGCACAGACGATTCTTCTGGGCCTCCTACCAGGTGCGCTGATCAATGTACATCAAGACACCTGCTTCTGGTTCATGGTGCGGTCTCAGGTGGGTTCTGATAGCGTGACTGGCTCCCTGAGGAACAGCAGCGTGTAGTAAAGGGGAAAAGATAGTATGGGAACCAGACCGTGGTCCCTAGTGAGCCGCACCTCCACATTACGTCCACCAGGGCTGAGTGGGGCATTTGGCACAACCTCTCTGCCTTGTTGCTCTTTACCGGCAAGGCACAACCAGTCAATATGAATGCTTACCTAAAGGTGAGTTTGGATTTAAACACGGCTTGTCCCTGTAGACCAGTGTCCTCTCTGACAAACAGGTGGCTGTGATTGTCCTGCAGTGGCGCTTTGTAGACATCAAACACTTCACTGCCCAGATGGAGGGACAGGCTGGAAATGAGAAACGGTTCAGTTACGGGGCTGGATATTTAATGAATCCTACAGCTTCTGTTCCACCCTGTTAGCTTTACTTAAGACGCTGTGGAATGCAGGACACTGTCCCTGTGCTGAACTCACAAGACAAAGAAAAGACACTGTCAATAACCAGCCTCTCGCCCCTCAAAGTAAAAGGTGGTAAAATCCATCCTCCTGTCAACTTCAAACAGAATTTTGTCATTTTCCCAATCTCTACCACTTTATTAGTAAAACAGAAACTGTTTTCAAAAACATCAATTTATAATATCAAATAGCTCAACTTTGGGATCTAACACCATGCTTTCACCCCAATAAGGTAGACACCATGAACCTGATCACGCCTGGGGTCCATTTTGAAAGCCTCCCACCAGCGCAGCAGTGTGACCTCAACCCTGTCTATTTCTCTCAAGTTTCCCAGGTAATGCGAGAGGCCTGGATTTTGTCAATTCTCTACCGAAAGATGACCCCAAAGTAAGATCCTACGGAGAGAACTTCACTCCTCCCCAGCCTCGCTCTGGGTAGTTTGACCCTCTGCAGGCATTTTGGGCTCACCTTCCATCTGACCACTTCACCATCCGAGTGTTGCTTTCTTTAATTTTATTGCCTTCTTCATCCTGGCGCATCCTCCAGCGTATAGTGTTTTCTACCTGGTTCAAAACACAAAGGCATTAGAAAAGCAGTATAACCAACCGCATGTTCTTTTTTCCCTCAAGTGACTTATAATCATGTACCAAGAATTCACAGGTCGTGATAGAATAAGCTTATAAAAAAAATAGCTGAGTAGGAGAAACCCTCCTACTACAAATACCCAGAGATATTGGCTGACCTAACCAGACATTTTGTTTAAATCTTTTCTGAGCTCCAGTTCATGGCAGTGGAAACAGAAGCTAAATACGGTGCAGGATGGAAGGGTTAATCAGACACAGTAGGAGCGCCATAGGAGAGAGGATCGGGCTCTGGGTCCACACGAGGTGGGCATTTAAGACGGAGACCTCAGCCTATCGCAGGGCCCCTTGAGGGGGTGTGAACCCAGTGACAGAAGGACTGAAAAGTGCCCATTGGCCTAGTAAGACAGGGAGGCTCTGGGCATGAAATTAAAAAAAAAAAAAGAAGAAACAATTAAGTAATTAATAGCAAATTAAAACCTGAGACTTGTGTTTTGCCCTGTTTTTTAGTTCAAATTTACCCTACCCACACGATAGGGAACTCCAAATCACAAAAGGAGGATAAACAGGGATCTTGCCCACTGCCACCACTGGGGGCCCGGGCAGAGGCTCATGAAGAAGGCACGTCCCTGAGAAGGCAATGGTAGTGCTCTGCCGTCCCAGGCCTGCTCGGGAGGGACCGTGGAACTACAAGGCCTCTACTCATGCATACTCTGAACTTCCACGAAGAGCCTGAGATAGTTCTGCTGTGGGAAGGTGCTTGGACCTATCCACTATCAAACGTGGAGGCTGCTCCATATACTCAGCCACACGCTCATTTATCCTGAAGGAAGGAGCTAACAATTTTCAAGAATTTTTATCTTTACTTCTGTTGAAAAACTACAACTGCAAAACGAAGTATTCTGAAAAGACATTTAATGCCTTGTTCTAAACAGTCATTTGTCGATTGAATAGTCAACATAAAAGAGCATTTCATAAGCTCATCTCAAGTTGTTATCCTTGTGTTTCACTTGATAAAAAGAAAAACTTAAAAGAAAAAAAAGAATAAAGTGTGGAATGGTACCTTTAATTTTAACCTGGTTCTATCTTCCTCATCAAGCACTTTCTCATCTGCAAATTCATCTTCATAATACTGAGGATCAAAAGGTCTAAAGATTGTTTTTTAATGTCGTATCAGCCATACTTAGTAATGACTATGATTAATACTATAAAATAATCTGTACAACATGCACCAAGATGCTAAAAAAAATCACAGTGGACAAATAACTTCATGTAAAACTTCAAGGCAGTGTGCAAATTACTGTACTTTCTTGAAATTTGATTTTAAAACATATCACCTGAAGTGAAATCCAAATGTGACTACTAATCAAAATCTTCTGTGTCTGATGAAATACATCTTCTAAAATACAGGTGACACATGATCTATCTTTCCACATTTTTTAAGAAAAGTGTCATGTTTAATTGCACAAGAGCTTGTACTCCTGCACCTTTGTGAATAATATCCACCAACATTGTTCTGTTGTCCAAAATCATTGTCTTTTCTAGATTGACAATGGAACATTTGTGATTTCTCTAGCAAACTTTCTCACTCTCATTTTCCAATTTTTTAGCTTTACACTAGTGAAAAATATCTTCATCAGCTGTGATGTCTGTTTATTTATGAGAAGGTGCCAAATGCTAGAAGAATTATTAGCATTAACTCTCTCACACCAGTAATCCATCATTTTTCCACCACAGCACATCCTAAATTTATTTTTTCAGAGTTACATGAGAAGTTTCCCATCTTCGTGGTCAGAAAAAAATTTACATTCCACATATTTTTATTAAATATCTTGGGAAAGAAAACTTTCCTCAGGCCTCTTACTTGGGTTCTATGCTGAGAAATTTGGGTAGTTTAACAAAGTATAATTCATTTCCTAAATCAGAGTTGATATTGGGAATCTCTACTTCTATTCTGGTTTCTGACACTGGCTCTTCCTCCTGCCGGTCCTGAGGCGTCCCACGTTCATCCTAAGAGAGGAATCAGATGGTGAGACCTCGAAGTGACATTAGAAACGCCCTAGCTCTCCTCCTGCACTCGGCAGACGCAGGTTTGACAGGAAGTGAATTTAGACCCCACTTTAGGGATAAAGCAGTCAGCAACCCTTTTAGCCTCTCCCTAAAATTTCATCCTCTCCCCCCGAAAAACACCACCATGCGAAACAAGATCTGTTAGCCTGCATTGCCAGAAAAAATATCTATTTGGTTGACATATCTAGTTTGCATAAGATATTTAGCAACAGAAGTGTGAAATTATGCAACCCCTCAATACTAAGTAACTATTAAAATCAGAGAAGAATGTTAGAACACACTTCTTGGCACAGGTTGAATAAGAAAAACATTTTTTTTTTTTGAGAAAGATTAGCCCTCAGCTAACATCTGTTGCCAATCCTCCTCTTTTTGCTGAGGAAGACTGGCCCTGACCTAACATCCGTGCCCATCTTCCTCTACTTTATACGGGGGACGCCTACCACAGCATGGCTTTTGCTAAGCAGTGCCATGTCTGCACCCGGGATCCGAACTGGCGATCTCTGGTCCACCGAGAAGCAGAACGTGCACACTTAATCGCTGCGCCACCGGGCCGGCCCCAAGAAAAACTTTTAAATCAAAGGTTTTCAAATTATGAGTCCTCACAGTCTTACCCCTAAAGTTTGGCATCAACATCATTCTGAGCAGTTCCTTCTATGCCCTCTAATTTCCAGAAATTCTCAACATAGCTAAGACAGTCTCCCATTTGTCAGATGTTTCAGACCGCTACTCATATTATCTGTGTCCTCTCTCCACACGAGAGAATCAGACTCATCAGCTTCTGAAACTTTCTTCTTAGCTTTGAACAATGGGACCAGTTATATTAGTGACTGTACTTACAACAGGCTGTCCTGGAATAGGTGGTTGATTGTCCCCATCACTCTCTGAAGAAATGTCACCTATGTCTCCAAACAGATCCATGGTCCCACTATAATCTTTGGTGTTGGAGGAAAATGCACAGCATTAATTTCTCTGACTGAAGTTCTTCACACGGTTCTTAGCCCATCACTTCAACATATTCCCAAGATTCATAAACCAAATCTCCACTAAACCAACCTCAAACTGGCTCCCTGAGCCTGGCCCTCAGAGGCCTGACAAGAGTGGCTGTGGAGAAGAAAGGTGGCAAAGTTGATTGGTGGAAGGCAATGTTGTGGCGATAGCCAGCTTTCCAGAAGGTTCCCAGTGATTCCTGCCTCTGGTATTCTTGCCCTTGTGTGGTCCCCTCTAACACTGCATCATGGTTGGTCTATGTGATCAATAGTAGACAACCTCACATCTGAGGCTAGGCCATGACATTTTGGCTTTTCTACCTTGTTCTTTCTCTCTTGGGTCACTTACTCTGGAGGAATCTAGCTGCCATGATGTGAAGACACTCAAACTGCTACGGAGAGACTCATGTGGTGGGCAACTGAGGCCTCCTGCCAAAGGCCATGCGAGCAAGCTATCGTGGAAACAGATCCTTCAGCCCCAGGCAAGCCTTTAGATAATGCAGTCTCAGCCAACATCTTGATTGCAGCCTCCTGAGAGACCCTGAGCCAGAACCACCACGCTAAGTCATTCCTGACCCTCAGAAACTGTGAGACATATTAAATGTCTGTCGTCTTAAGCTGGTCCTCTCGGAGGACGTAGTTGGAGAAGGTGAGGGGTGGTGTGCAGGCCACACAGGATTTGTCTACTTGACACTTCTATCCCCCTAAGCCTTTAGATTCCCTCCACATAAAGCCAGGGAAGCTTTGGCATGTCAACTTCATTAAGTGTAGGCCACCACCGAGTTTGTTTTAGTTAACCAGCCAAGTATAGAGCCATGCCCAGCTATATGTGCTAACGCATCAAATCCAACATATATGATAAGTGCACTCATATCAGTAAATGTGGCCCCAGCTAGTGTTTTGTCTGTCCTTCATCTCACATTTTGGAGCCCACTTCCACACATATTCCCCAGGCTTCTGCCTACACTAATTAGCAAAATCTGGTAATTCTTTTGGTGTAGAAGCTATTGCTTCTTCAGAGTCTGTGCTCTCTCTGCCAGAGTATAATGCATTCCCTAGTGATGGGTCTACAGGTAAAAAAGCGAGTCAGACAGCACTCAGTCGGTGAGTCTGGAGGAGAATGGAAAATGCCCCAGACGATGCTATTACAGTGTTTTCAAGTGAGACTAGTTTCCTCAGACACAGGGGGGCAAGCTGCTTCTCACAGGCAAGGGAGGCTCAAAGTGACAAGGAAATTTGAGTTTTTCAGCTTCATCTGAGTCCAGATGGACATCCCCATTCTTAGTTCCTTTCTTAATGCCCTTTCCCATGAGAGACTTGAAGAGGCTGTGAATTCAATTAATGTTGCAATTCTGCAACAACACAATTGAACATAGTGTTTGATTTTCAGCTACACCAGCCCTTTGACTGCAAGATTTAAGAGATTCTTTTAGGGCTGTCATGAAAACTCACTGGTTCTCTGACCATGACTTGAGCAGAGTATTTAAAAACCTAAGCTTCTCATTTTCTTTTTGTAAGATACTCCGCTCAGAAGTATCCCCCTCACACCACAGACCTCATAGTCATCATTTCTGCCTAACAGGTGTGGGAGCCACTTGAGCCCCCGACCAGAGGGGAGAATCAGATTCATCATGATGCCCTGCACACCATGGATCACCAGCATCCTGTTTCCCACTGGTGAGGAGCTCAGACCTGCCTTCCAACCCAAACCAATCTACAAATCTCATCTTTGAGGATTTGTTTCCTGGAGCACCCAGTCAGGTCCTAGCTGGGCAACAGAAAACACACCAGTTATCTATGCTGACTTTAGAAAACTGTAATTAGGTTTAAAGTTGTTGATTTGGTTACAAGAGGTATAAAAAGAGAACTCTAGGGGCCGGCCTGGTGGCACAGTGGTTAAGTTTGCATGCTTCACTTTGGCGGCCCAAGATTCACAGGTTTGGATCCCAGGCACGGACCTATACCATTCGTCAGCCATGCTGTGGAGGCATCCCACATACAAAATAGAGGAAGATTGGCACAGATGTTAGCTCAATCTTCCTCACCAAAAAAAAAGAGAGAGAGAGAACTCTAAGGGAACACAGAAGTAGCAGATTCAGAGAGCACCTTCCACCCAGAGATGAGGGAACAAAGCGAAGAGGTGGAATTATTAAACTTAAAAACTTATAGCAAGGGCCCCCCTGGAGCTGAAACTCATACCTGAGGAAGAGAAGTATCCGGCTGGTCCTGATGTCTCTCAGCGGAGGGTAAGGAAGCTGACTCTCCAAGTGTTGGTAGAAGTGCAAATTGGATTGAGCTGCCGCTGGGGTGAAGAAGGGTTGGTGAGCCCCCTTAGAAAAACTGCAAGCCAACAGGAAGCCCCCAGAAAGTTCCATAAGTAAACAGGAAGGAGTAATCCTTTTTGTTGTTATCCAGGCTTCCAGTCTTTCTCTAGCGCCCCCTAAGAGAGGGCAGCTGGCAAAGCTGAAACGTGGTTGTGGAATGTTGGCCCCAGCATCACTAAGTCTGGTGTGGAGGGCAGTTTGGAGATGAGAGACAAGAGCTTAATAACTGACACAGAAGTGTCTACTGGTAAAAAAAAAAAAAAAAAAAAACCCAAACACCAAAACTACGTTGCCTTGGCAAGGACAGAGTCAGAATGAAGGCTCTTGAGATAGGAAAGTGACACAGTGATGTAGGACCTTCTTCTCTTTCGATGTCACTTTTCTTTCTCTATAAACAGGCTTCAGGGTGAGCCTCCCACAGCCCCCACTCCCAGATTGTACCTATAACACTAGGAAGGGAGTGAGGTAGAGGCATTCATAAGGGAAAGATTACCCAGCTTACGTAGAAGGGCACGGCAGAAGACAAATCATGTGTGTGGTGGATTTAAAACACCTGCAAATTCTCTGCCATTCCTACCATGGAGGAGTCAAATGTCCTTCCCTTTGAATATGGGCTCACATTACTGATGCACTTCCAGTGAAGAGAACGTGGGGGGTACCATGTGACTTTCGATGCTGGTCATAGAAGCTAATACCAAAAAAAGGTCATATAGCTTTCCCCGGGCTCGCTCTCTTGGGGTGCTCACTTGCGGAACGCAGCCACTGTGAGCGAAGAAAGCAGGGCCATGACTAGCATGCAACAAGTGAGATACTCACCTTGGGCGAAAAACATAAGGGGTGCCAAAATCTCAGCGATCAAGATAAATAATATTGCAATACACTATTTTTCAAACTCCATGCAAAAAACTCACAAACATACAAAAATTTTGAGAGGATCCATTTAGCTCTGTACTCGTGCAACTCTCCTCACTTGCCTTACCATGATTGCAGCCCCACCAGATCCTGCCTTTATGTAAAATTTCGACATTTTGTTCCTCATGGACTTTACATTAATTTTTCTAAATGTTGTATTACAGTATTATTTATCTTGATTACTGTAGTGGGCTGAATAGGGACCCCTGCCAAAATTCATATCCACCAGGAACCTCAGAATGTGACTTTAATTGGCAATGGGGTCCTTGCAGATGTAACCAGTTAAGACGAGGTCACACTGGATTAGAGTTGGCCCTAAACCCATTGATAGGTGTCCTGACAAGGAGAGGGAGAGCCACAGAGCAGACACACAGGGAAACAAGCCATGTGAAGACAGAGGCGGAGGTTGGAGTTGGGCTGCCACAAGCCAAGGACGGCCAGCAGCCCCCAGAAGCCAAGACGAGGCAGGGAGGATTTTTCCCTGGAGCCTTCAGAGGGAGCCTGGCCCTGTCAACTCCTTGATGTAAGACTTCCAGGCTCCAGAACTGTGAGAGAATACATTTCTGTGGTTTTCAGTCACCCGGTTTGTGGTACTTTTGTTACAGCAGCCCCAGCAAACTAACACCATTACAGAGGCTTTTTTGGGCCCCTTTAAACTCCGCTCCTTAGAAGACTGCCTCCCTCGCCCCACCTGGCCCTGAGCAGGCAGCTTCCTTGTGGGGGAGGGGAGGAAGGGGGTAGGGCAGAGCAACAGGAGCTCCCTAAAAGCCTGAGACTCAGTGTAAAACGTTAACAAAATCAACCTGCTTTGGGAAAAATCAATTTCTTGAACAGAGAGTTGCTTTTTAAATTTTTTTATTACAATTAAAATTACACAAAAGCAAATCAATTCATTTCAATCAAAATAACTCATGTTTACATATTTATAAAACAAACTGTACAATAAAATATATAAAATGTTTTCACTTCATTTTATACTTCAATCATCATCTTCTTCTTCTTCATCACTGATCACATACTTCTTATGCTTTTTATTTGCTTTATCGTCATCTTCTGCTTTTCTCTTTCCAGAAGGCTCACCTTCCTAAACAGACAAAATTTTTAAAAATCTAAGTCAATAGAGAATATTTCTCAGGTTTATCAAAAGTAGCTCTGAGCTGAATGACCCTCAGAAGACCCCAAATAAGATAACTGTTTTAATAAGAACATTCACCAGATGAATAAAACCAGTTGTCAAGGTCATGGCTAGTTTCCAAATCTACAAGTACTAGAGGCACTCAAAAATGACAACTATACAGAGTAATTACAACTAACTACAGAACCCAACCTCAGGACTGCAGGGGAGAGCCCGGCAGTGCTGACCCAGTCTCTCAGAGGAAAGCCGTTGGACAGGGAGACGGGCAGGTGGGAAACTGGAAACGGACTTTGCCCCGGGAAGGGCCAGGGCTCTGCCAAAGAAGTTTGCCTGTTTAACCACTTGTCCTGTGGAACAGTGATACCAGGATCAGGTAATTACTTAAACTTTTTTCTCTGCTTTCTCAGCATTTCACCTCTTCATTACCTAAAATTCAGTATTTTAAAGACTCAATTTTTTAAAATAAAGATTTCTTGTTTTGGACGTACTGAAAACTCACATCACAAAGGTTTTCAGAAAAATATTTGAAGAATTTAAAGGCCTTCCCTAGGCAAGTTTCCAGTTTAAAATCATGTTGTATGATGTTCTAATAGAAACAAACAATTCAGGAAGTTATCTAAAAACAATTTTTACGGATAGAATTTGAACATATCAGTATCTAAATGATATCAAATGTTGTTTAAAATGAACTGATTCCAAATATGACACTCCAGAACTGCCTTAACTCCTCAGCAAAAATTAAACAGGCTGAACAAAGAGTTGGAGGGTTGAGGTTGGGGAGGGCCAGGCATCTTGCTGCCATGACCAGAGAATGCTTCTGGACGTAGAATACAGGCGGGCATACCCACTGTTTCTGGTGGTCCTATGTCTGGCCCTCTGAGGAGTATGATACCATCTCCCACTTGTCTCCTGCCTTATTATCCCAAATGCAGCCCTGCGGATCTGAAGCGCTATAGGAGAACTCAAAGGGGAAGTTACGAATCCACAGGAAGAGACTCAGAAGCCCTCCTAACTTACTCAGACAGTGATACCGGGAGAGGCATCCTGCCCCCAGGTGTGACCAGCCCTCCTTTCTACTTTCCAGCCGGAGGCAGCAGACGCAGCTATTCCTCTCTCCCAACCCCACATCAGCAACGGCAAACAGCATATTCAGTTCTACCACTTGTCTTTTTTTTCCACTTATTTTCAATTGAAAGTTCTTATCTTAAACACTTTACATGCAAGCCTGTTTGCGGCAACTCTGCCCAAGTAAACCACAGTGTGTATGGTCTATTCAGCTCTAAAATTCTTTAATAAGTTCAAGTTTAAGTGAATAAAAGAAGAACTGGCATGGTACTTCTAAAAAGTGGTACAGCTTGTCCTGCATGGCCCTGGACAGGGCCCAGGAGCCAGGACATGGTCACGGCTCTCCCAAAGAAGTCTAAACAGCACCAAGCCTAATCCACTATCTGGGGTAGGACACTCCAGAATCCCGCTTTGGAAATCCTGCCAGGACTGACTTCCCCAGCAGCTACAGGTAAGCACAGCCAAGGCCCGCAGGCCAGCCACCCTACGATGCAGAAGGCGAGTGGCATCCTCCAGGAAACCTTGTTCTGTGAAATTCTGCCTTACTGAATTTAGCTGGAATAAATCCCTGTGCCATGTATAAATGCAACGAATGACACAAACATCCATATTAGACTAAAATAAAGCTAACATAACCACGAATAGAGGTCCCTATGATACAGAAACAGGCAGCCCACAGTTATGAAGAAGCTGTCTTCCAACATTTTTAAGACTAATTGTAAAACTCATTTTTTTCCATAATAATAAACCAGCTTCCAGAGTTTATTTAACCCAAAATATACCTAAGAACATACATAAATAAGGGTGTCAAAGTATAAGAGACCAACACCAAGAATGTAAGGCTTCTAGGGAAGTATATTCAGAATCCCAAGCAGGGGAACCCCCACAGTGGAGGGGACGCTGGGACTATCCTGGGTCCAAGGTGCTGTGGCTCCGTAAACAGAGGGAAGGGACTCTAACAGGCGAGGCAGGGCTGCCAAGGGGGGTATGGAGGTTCTAGGAGGGAGAGCTGGGAGAGGAAAGAGACACGGAGAGGAACCAGACCCCCGGGCACCACATTCTAAGCAATCCTTCTCAGCAGGTCACCTCTTTCTTCTAAGAAAGCTGAGGATGGACCACGACGCCCTTCCTTTCCATTGTCTTGTTTCTTTCCACCTGGGTTTTTCCCTTTTCCACAGACTCTCCTCCTACCCATTTTTCTACCTCTGAAGCAATTCAGGTTTTCTCAAGTTTTTACTGCTTACAAAAATAAGGAAGGATGAAAAGCTCTGTTTTTCTCCTTTTTGTAACTTAGACCCTGTTAGGAAAGGGAAATTAGCATCTCCTCTTTAGTTACTACATGTTGCCGTGTCATTTCTGTTATTTACTCTCCCACTTTCATATCTGTTATTTACTATAATACAACAACTTCACGAGGCCGCAAGGATAAATCCCATTGAAGAGACAAGGAAACAGACTCAGAAACGTGAGATGACTTGCTTAAGGCCATATAAGTGGTAAAGGGTAGTCCCAAGATTCAATAATCCAGTTCATTCTAATCCAGACTTGTACGCTTTCACCCACATAAGGGAATGTTCTGGTGATGATGGCGGTAGTTCTCTCGTTTGGGAACTTAGGGTCTGAAAACTCCCCTGTGTCTCAGAGGCAGACCCAGGCTCACGGCACTGGGGTGGGTTAGTGTACAGATGAGGAGAGGGACCCAGAGCAAGAACGACCCTTCCCTCCTCTCTTCCATTGTAACCCACGGCCACACTTGCACTGAGGGAATAGGAGGAGGCAGTGGCAGGGGCTGGGAGCAAAATCTTTGTTGTCATGAAAGGGGAAGAGAAGGGTACAGGAAGACCTAACAGGGAGTATTTGAGTGTTAGGAGGAATTCACAAGAGGTATATTTAAGTCAGGCAGTCACAGGTTTGCAATTGCTCAGCCTAGAAGAAGGCTATTTGATGGATCACATTTAATAAGTATTCACATTTCTGAGAATACTAGGAATAAACATTAGTCCCATGGCATTTCTCAATTTCATTCACAGTTTCTGCTTGCCAAGAAATAAAATAGCATCTGCTTACATGGGGATTCCCATTTGCCAACGGTTCAACACACTGTAAACGCATCATTAAGACGTTTCCTATCTAATGTGAAACAAATATGTTGCAGAATAATTTACCAATTTCTGTCCAGTTATCTTCCATAGCACGCCACTTCCAAGAATGACTGGGAACTATTAAATGCTGTGATTAAGAAACAATAACACAAGCACAGAATTCTGCTTCACGTGAGAAGAGACCTCCCAGAAGCTCATAGTTCATAGAAGGCCAATGTGATCAAAGTGCGTTAAAGTCACGGACAATGGAAACACAATATCTATTTTCTGCAATATGGCAGAACGATCCTTTGAATAATAACTGAAAATAGTTAACTGTGATGGGAAAATATTAACAAATCAACATAATGGCAAGAAAATAAGGTATAATCAGAGGCCAAAAATTAAGAGAAAGCAAGAACCCAGAGATAAGTAGAGCACTAAAGCAGGTTTTCCCCTTGAAGACATTTGCCAAACCATGTGAACGTGAGCCTTGGTTTTTATGCTTTGCAGGGTGCTGAGGCCAGGAGACTAAAGGCCAAGAGGAGCAGATTAATAGTAAATCCCAAAAGACTATGTCTTTCGTACAAAGGTGAACCAGAAATGAGTCCAGGTCCATTTCTCTGAGGCAGGGGTCAGCAAACTTTTTTGGTAAAGGGCCAGATAATAAATGTCTCTGACTTTGTAAGACATGATTCCTGCTGCAACTACTCAACTCTGCCACTGTAGCAGGAAGACATTCGTAGAGAACAGGTAAATGAATAAGTATGGGTGGGTTCCAATAAAACTCTATTTGAAAAAACAGGTGGCAGGCCCAATTAGGTCAGTGGGATGTAATTTGCCAACACCTGTTCTAAATGACTGCAAGCATATTTTCTAACCTCAAACATGAGAACTAATTGGCAGGGGATTAAAAACAAAAATAAAAATTCTAGGAAAATCCATAACCACAAGTCAGAACTCATACTTGCAGGTAATCTAAAAAGACTTTATTCCAAGAATATAATTTAAATTGGTCCCAGGCGGCTGATGCCCAAGGCACCTGGCAGAGGCAAATATAAATCACTTTTGGAGGAATCCATTAATCTAGGCCTCAAAAATTCCCATTGATCTGAGCTAAGTAAATCAATCATTTAATCACAGAACACATAGAGAAGTCATCACGAAACAGAGCCAGCAGAAGTAACAGGCAGTAAAATCACACATGTAAAGATTTCAGACATTGGAACTATCAGACATAAAAGACCATATATGTAGATTTTAAAGATTTAAAGACACAAAAGGAGAAACTGAAAATATGAGTTAGTAGCAGGACTTTTAAAAATGACCAATTTGAAAAAGAAACTAAAACTAAAAAAATTTTTAAATGGCCAATTTGAAAAAGAAATTAAACCTCTAGAGATGAAAACTGAAACAACTAAAGTAAAAACTCAATGAAAGAGATTAACAACATATTAGACACAGCTGAAGAAAGAAGCAGTGAAGTAGAAGGATCTGGAGAAATATCCCAGAATACAGAGAGACGAAAATATGAAAGAGAGTTTGAGAGTCATGGAGGATAGAGTGAAAAGGAGTAACATGCATCTAATCAGAGTTTCACAAAGAAAGGAGAGAGAGCATGGTACAGAAGTAATATCTGAAGAACTGATGGCTGAGAAGTTTTCAGAATTGATGAAAGATACCAACCTACAGATTCAGGAATCTAATAAATCCCAATCAGAAAATTAAAATACAAAATAGATACCAAAGTGAAATTTAAGAACACAAAAGATTAAAAAAGATCTAAAAAGACTTAAATAAAATAAGTAAGTTGTGGGGATGTAATGTACAGCATGGTGATTATAGTTAATAATACTGTATTGTATATTTCAAAGTTGCTACGAGCACAAATCTTAAAAGTTCTCATCACAAGAAAAAAAATTTAAAACTATGTGTGAAGATGGATATTAACTAGACATATTGGGGTGATCACTTGGCAATATACACATACATCAACCAAATCATTAGGTTGTACACCTGAAACTAATATTTTATATGTCAATTATATATCTCCAAAAAAACCCTTATTCTCAGCACCTATACTACTGTAATTTGAAAATGATACTGTTAAAAATATGTTAAAATATTTTAAAATTACTTTGAAATAATTTTATTATTTCAATAATAGACACATTTATTTTTAATTTATTAAATTATTCAACGCTATTTCAAAAACTATTTCATCTAAATAAAAAGAAAACAGGTTTTCCTACCATAAGAATTATTTCCGTAATTTAAAAAATATATTGAAAATAAACAAAAAGAAAAAAGACTACACCCTCTGATCTACCCACACTGAATTATTTCTAGCTCTCCAGCCGAGCCTCAGTATCTCAGGGTCATGAGTCTTTTCTCAAAGGCCTTTCCATCCACCTGGAATGTCCACCCTGGCTGCTGTGCCCTGCAAGCTAACATCCTTTTTCAATACTCAGCAAGAGGTCTCCTTCTCTGAGCAGCTTTCCAACACCCATCTGAGCAGAGGTATCAGATCCTCCTCGGGGCCACTCCTCATCCTGTTAGTGCATTTATCTCACTGAGTTTCAGTGAAGTGTGCAGACATCTGTCAGTGCTCCTGGGCTGTGAGCTCCTCTGCATTCCAGGAGTTGACTGATGGGTACAGGGTAAACCCCAAGAACTGAATAAATTTGGTTTTACCTCATCACTGGTGAGTTTCTTTGCTTTGAGTAATCTTTGAGCCTTATCTTCTTCTGATCCCTCATCGCTGTCTGACGAATAGATTCTGGCTCGCTCCTCTGAAAGCAAAGGAATAAGATTTATGAGTGAATTTCAGAGACAGTGATCTATTCATTCCTGGATTTTTCTTCTGATGAATATCTCTAGTTCTTTCTGTATATCTTTCCCAAAGGAAACAAGCAATAAAGGTTTCCTGATTTAAAGATAAACGTAAGTTTAGATATGTTGAAATGAATTATTTACTCTCTCAAAATACAGGAATGGTTCATCTGACCACTTTTAAATATTAAAAAGGTTTGTGTGCAAGGTGACTAAAGAGACAGACACCAGTACCCTTCCAAAATAAGCTATGAAAGCCAGAGTCATTCTTTCTGGGGGTAACAGTTAATTCCAAGATGAGCGTTGAAGTTAAGACCAAGAGGTGGTTTCCCAGTCCTGTAAAGACCATTTGTTGCCAGGGGGACATTTCAAGGGGAGATGTAGACAGTGACAATGTGCTCTGATGCCCCAGCCCAGGTGACCCTCAGGGTGGAATAAGAGCAGCTGACTTTAGACCCAGCCCGTCGCCTCAGAACGCAGAGCTGTCCCCTTCTCCCCACTCCCTGCCCATCTGACTGCTGGACAGAACTGAACGCTGATGAACCTGTCTGTCAGCTTTTTCATCTGCGGTGAACTGAATATATAACTCTTTCCCTAAAAGTAGCCTCAATTTTTTTTTTTAGCTTTTATGTGTTTTTTCCCCACAATTCATTTTTCTGTGGGAAATTAAAGCTAACAAAAAAATAAAAGGTCTCTGTCCCAAATAAATGATAGGTAGGTAGGAAGAGTGTAACACCAGCTCACCACAACAAATGCAGTCACTGCAGGAAAGGAGGAGTGTTTCACAGGAGCGTCAGAGAAGGCGAAATGTGGGTGTTCTTCAAATTTATCACTCAACAGGGACAAAACTAGGATGCATGGTCACCTAAGGTATACCTTGCATTGTACAGCGATGCCCAAAGCTCTGTCAGAGCTCACGTGGGGAGGGTTACAGCCTCCTTTCACAGATGGGAACATGATATTCCGAGAGGGAAGTCACGTGCCTGAGCTGGTGAGTGGTAAGAACAATAACAACAGTTTCAGGTAACATTTATTTAGTCCTTGCCATGGGCCAGCTGCTGGGTGAAGTGCTTCATTTGTATTATATCATTCGGTTCTCACAACCACCTCATCTGGTAACTAGTACTGTTTTTCTCCTGATGAGGTGACAGAGGGAGGTACTGTAACTTTCCAAATCATCCCACCAAGAAGCGGCGGAGCTGACATCACAGCGGCAGGATCAAGAGTCCAGCCCAGGTCTTCCGTCTTCAGCTTCGGTCTGCTTCTCAGCACGTCACCTTGCTGCCAGCTGTGGGGAAAGCTCTGCTCGCAGTCTTGTGGCTGAGACAGACGCCTCAGAAGGCAATGACCTTGGTTCAAGAACTGTCCACCTAACAACTATGTGTCTTTGGGCAAGTTACTCAACCTCTCAAAGTCTCCATTTCCTCAATAAGAACAAGACAAAAACGGACCTTGAGGGCATTATGCTAAGTGCAATAAGTCAGACAGAGAAAGACAAATACTGTGTGATCTCACTTATACACAGAATCTAAAAAAAAAAAAAGGAAAACAACAGCAACAACAACAAAAACCAAGCTCACAGACACAGAGAACAGACTGGTGGCTGCCAGAGGCTGGGTGGTGCGGGGGATGGGTGAAGGGGGTCAAAAGGTACAAACTTCCGATTATAAATTAAATTAGTCACGGTCATGTAATGTACACCATGGTGACTATAGTCAACAATACTCCAGTGCATATTTGAAGGTTGCTAAAAGAGTATATCTTAAAAGTTCCCATCGCAAGAAAAAAACTTTGTAACTACATCTAGTGAAAGAAGTTAACTAGACTTATTGTGGTGATCATTTTGCAATAAATACAAACAACGAATCATTATATTGTATATCTGAAACTTATATAATGTTATATGTCAATTATACCTCAATTAAAAAAAAAAGGACTACATCGTGAACAAGTGGGTTCCATACCAGGGACGCAGGGATGCTTTGACATCTGCAAATCAATCAACGTGATACACCACATCAACAAATTGAGGAATAAAAACCACATGATCATCTCAATAGATGCAGAGAAAGCATTTGAGAAGATCCAACAGCCATTTTAAATAAAAACTCTTAACAAAATGGGGATGGAAGGAAATGACCTCAACATAATAAAGGCCATATGTGACAAACCCACAGCCAACATCATACTTAATGGGCAAAAACTGAACACCATCCCTCTCAGAACAGGAACAAGACAAGGATGCCGAATATCATCACTCTTTTTTTTTTTTTGAGGAAGACTGGCCCTGAGCTAACATCCATGCCCATCTTCCTCTACTTTATACATGGGATGCCTACCACAGCATGGCTTGCCAAGTGGTGCCATGTCCACACCCGGGATCCAAACCAGTGAACCCCGGGCCACCAAAGCAGAATGCGTGCATTTAACCACTGCACAACCGGGCCGGCCCCATCACCACTCTTATTCAACATAGTACTTGAGGTTTTGGCCAGAGCAATTAGGCAAGAGAAAGGAATAAAAGGAATCCAAATAGGGAGTGAAGAAATGAAACTCTCGCTGTTTGCAGATGTCATGATCTCATAAACAGAAAAACCTCAAAAATCCATTGGAAAACTAATAGAAATAATTAACAATTACAGTAAAGTTGCAGGGTACAGAATCAACTTACAGAAATCAGCTGCTTTACTATACTCTAATAATGAACTTACAGAAAGAGAACTCAAGACTACAATTCCATTTACAATCGCAAGTAAAAGAATAAAGTACCTAGGAATAAATTTAACCAAGGAGGTGAAGGATTTATAAAATGAAAACTATAAGATATTACTGAGAGAAATTGATAATGACATAAAGAGATGGAAAGCGATTCCTTGCTCATGGATTGGAAGAACAAACATAGTTAAAATGTCCAAACTACCCAAAGCAATCTACAGATTCAATGCAATCCCAATCAGAATCCCAAAGACATTCTTCATGGAAATAGAGTGAAGAATACTAAAATTCACATAGGGAAACCAAAGACCCCAAATTGCTAAGGCAATCCTGAGAAAAAAGAACAAAGGTGGAGGCATCACAATCCCTGACCTCAAAATATACTACAAAGCCACAGTGATCAAAATGGCATGGTACTGGTACAAAAACAGGCACACAGATTCATGGAACAGAAAGCCCAGAAATAAAATCACACATCTACAGACAGCTAATCTTCGACAAAGGTGCCAAGAACATACAATGGAGAAAAGATAGTCTCTTCAGTAAATGGTGTTGGGAAAACTGGACAGCCACATGCAAAAGAATGAAGGTAGACCACTATCTCATGCCATACACAAAAATAAACTCAAAATGGATCAAAGACTTGAAGATACGTCCTGAAACTGTAAAACTCCTGGAAGATAGTATTGGCAGTACACTCTTTGACACCAAACTAAAAAGGATCTTTTCAAATACCATGTCCTCTCAGACAAGGGAAACAAAAGAAAAAATAAACAAGTAGGAATTCATCAGACTAAAGAGCTTCTGCAAGGCAAAAGAAACTAAAATTAAAACAAAGAGACAACCCACCAATTCAGAGAAAATATTTGCAAATCATATATCTGACAAGGGGTTAATCTCCACAATATACAAGGAACTCAGACAACTGAACAATAAAAAAACAAACAACCTGATCAAAAAATGGGCAGAGGATATGAACAGACATTTTCCCAAAGAAGATATACAAGGGCTGGCCCGGGATTCACCAGTTTGGATCCCGGGTGTGGACATGGCACTGCTTGGCAAGTCACGCTGTGGCAGGTGTCCCACATATAAAGTAGAGGAAGATGGGCACGGATGATAGTTCATGGCCAGTCTTCCTCAGCAAAAAGAGGAGGACTGGCAGCACATATTAGCTCAGGGCTAATCTTCCTCAAAAAAAAGAAGATATACAGATGACCAATAAACACATGAAAAGATGTTCAACATCACTAATCATCAGGGAAATGCAAATCAAAACCACACTAAGATATCACCTTACACCTCTTAAAATGGCTACAATCACTAAGACTAAAAATAACAAATGTTGGAGAGGGTGTGGAGAGAAGGAAACCCTCATATACTGCTGGTGGGAAAGCAAACTGGTGCAGTCACTATGGAAAACAGTATGAAGATTCCTCAAAAAACTAAAAATAGAAATACCATAAGACCCAGCTATCCCACTACTGAGTATCTACCCAAACAATGTGAAATCAACAATCCAAAGTAACATGCACCCCTATGATCACTGCAGCACTACTCACAATAGCCAAGACGTGGAAGCAACCCAAGTGTCCATCAACCAATGACTGGATAAAGAAGATGTGGTGTATATATATATATATATATATATATATACACACACACACACACAATGGAATACTACTTAGCCATAAAAAAGACAAAAATCATCCCATTTGCAATAACATGGAAGGACCTAGAGGGAATTATGCTAAGCAAAATAAGCCCGTCTAAGAAAGACAAACACCAGATGATTTCACTCATTTGTGGAATATAAACAAATACATGGACAAAGAAAACAGTTCATTGGTTAACAGGGAAAGGCGTTGGGGGTGGGCACAGGGGGTGAAGGGGTGTACTTATGTGGTGACAGTCAAGAAATAATGTACAACTGAAATCTCACATTGATGTCAACTATTATGAACTCAATAATTAAAAAAATGTTTACTTAAAAAAAGGGAAAAGACAATAATAGTAACTGGGTCATAAGTTGTTACGAGGATCAAATAGGATGTATGTAAAGTATGTGAGCGTTTGCCTGGGATTCAGTATGTGCTAAACAAATGTTAACCAATATAAACTATGTCGCCCTCAGTATCTGCAGAGGATTGGTTCCAGAAACCCCTGCAGATACCAAAATCCACAGACACTCGAGTCCCTTATATAAAATGTCAGAGTACAGTGAATACGGCCAGCCTCCGTATCTGCAGATGTGAAAGCCACAGATACGGACGGCCGACCGTGCTTGTGAAAGAACACTCATGGAAGAACTGTGAAAGGAAACACCACGTAGTCTCTGAAAAATTCAACTTCTTGATTCCCAATTAGTAATAAAAAAAAGTTGAGAAAAGTTCCAAATATAATTGGCAGACTTTCAAACCAGAAAGCAGAAGCTCAAGGGACAAGTCTGAAAGTGGGAACAATAGCAGTTTCTACCCTCTCAGACTCACCTGGAAGAATTCTGCAATAATTAGCTCACCAGACCTTGAAAGGTATCACTCATTAACAATGATTCCTTAAAAATAAAACATCCAGCGACTGGGCACTGGGCCAGAGTAGGCAGGCTGCAGAGCTAGATTCCTGAACCCTGAAATGATGAAAGTTAATTTCTGCACAAACTCACCTCGAATGCCCCCTTTGTATCGGTTTTTAATGGCAGCCAAGCTGATGGACTCCTCGCCTTCCTCCTCCTCATCGTACCGGTCAGGTTCTAGGTAACTGGCACTCAGCCCCCGCTGGTGCTGTTTCTCTCTCATTCGGCGCTGCTGAGATTCCCTACGAATAGAAGCTCTCAAACGTTCTTCTTCTTTCTGTAAAGAAGCAGACAAACTATTTAACTTCACAAGTGAACTAGTTTAGCGCCCACGTGCACCTACTTTTCCCAGCAAGAACACGTAAACACCTGGCCCAGGACACCACCTATTTCCTGTCTTCAGAGCCCACTTCTCTCCACTCCACGCCTGGTACCACACGCAGTGACGGTCTTGTTTAGTTCCAAAGTGTGAAGGCAACACACGGGGGAAGCGGCAGAGGCTCCCTCCCACTCACCGCCCATCAGAACAGGCCCAGGCCCGGCCTCCAGAGCTGCAGTGAATGCCGTGTGGCCACTCAGAGCCCAGAGAGCAGTGACCAGCCTGAGGAAGGCCAACCACGCCCAGCGGACGCCTGAGGGAGGCCGTTTCTGTTCTCTCCCGGGATAACACCTGACTTGCCCAGGCTCCACCAAACTTCCATGGTGCCCAGATGTTCCTATCTGGGCCCCGCGATCCAGAGAGCACCCCATGGCTCCTGACAACAGGAGGGGGACGTGCTGGTCAGGGAGGGTCCCTGAGCCCCAAAGCAGAGCCTCATTCCCTTCCATTTGCCTGGCATTCCACACGTTGGGGTTCACAAGGCAGAGGCAGGATTTGCGGGGTCAGGGACATTCTGGCATTTCTTTGACTCCTCCTTTAATTGCTCTGTATTACTACACACGACTCTCATTCTGCTGCTAGGCGTTCTGTGCAGCAAACTGTTTCATTAAGCAGTATGTGGTTGTACTGAGCATAGAGTAAACACCACTGTCAGCAGGACAGTGATTAAGAACAAACTGGCTGATAGTTGGTGCGTTTCCACAGAAGCTAGGGAAGTGGATGAGGGTTTGGGGACCTCCAAAGGTGGCCCAGAGGCTCTTCCAATAATGCTGAGACCGGAGGCTGCAGGTGCCCCCAGATCCCCGAGCTTGAGGAGAAAAGGTGGGGCAATGGAGTAAGAAGTCAGAGTCCGAAGCCAAAGTCCCTCCACAGCCTGGGTTAGGCATGGCACCGAATGTGGATTAGTGAACCTGCCTCCGTGAACAACACACAAGCAGGAGGAAAAGCAGGGGCCCAGGCCAAACCGTCAGCAGAGCCAGCACTGGGAGCAGCAAGAAAGGGCCTGAAGCAAGCAGAGTGTCTTGCCTCCCTGTGCCCGGACGCACTAAGGAAGGAAAACACGCAAAGCAGACAGAGAAGTGCCAAGATCTAGCAGGGATCAGAGAGGACGGAGAGGAGAGGGAAGGAGACAATACCACTGCATTGAGCTTCTCCCAGCAAGTGCGGCACAAAAGGCCAATGGTATCGATACAAGCACACACTCCATCATTTAGGGACAATGCCCCAGAATTGAATTTGTGCCTGACAGTGGTGTCAAATTTGAAAACCTACCAGGCAGAACGTGAGAAAACTGACCTTAAAAGACCACAAGCTACTCTGCCCAATTCTCATTTACGCAGTCTCCCATCAAACTCCTGATCTATTTTCACGTTATTTCAGACTAAATCTCTAGCATTTCCACTGATTTTCGACATGGATTCTAAGCCAGACACAGGTGATTTAATCATCTTTGGGATTATCTGTGAAAGCTCAGATTCTTTCAGTCACCAGTTTGTCGGTGAACTTTCAGGACCTGGTGGGAGAGAACCTGAGCCTTTGTGTCTGCCTTAAGACAACTGTAGTATCACTTTGTTTTGCAAAAGATGAGGAAAGCAATGCAGCTTCATTCTCTTTATGCCAGCTGGAAGGAGAAAAGGTGGGTCATTAAGAGATGACGAATAAACCTTTTGGGAAACACTCTTCTTAATATACCAAAAATCGCAGGATAAAGCTTTGCCAACATACCTTAATCATTTCTGTGCGCTGGCATTCAGGATCACGACCGGCCATTGGTAAGATTCTAATCTTCTGTGTCTTTGAACATCTATCTGCAAGTGACAGGGTCATCTTTCTATGCGTGGCACTGTCTGTAGAGTGAGGTCTGCCGGAAATGAACAAAAATGTCTCACTGTTTATCAGACACATCTGTGAGCCAGTCATATCAACATCACAAAAACAAGAGGCCAGTGATCATTTCCTATTCTCTAGAAAAAATAGGCAGGGACACTACACTGAATTTACTAGGTGGGGGATTCTGAACTTTCTTCATTCTGTGGCCCACTGATATTATTTATTTATTTTTTGGTGAGGATTGTCCCCGAGCTAACATCTATGCCAATCTTCCTCTATTTTTTTTGTATGTGGGATGCCGCCACAGCATGGTTTGATGAGCAGTGTGTAGGTCCACGCCCGGGATCCAAACCTGCGAAGCCTGGGCCACAGAAGCAGAGTGTGGCTTTAACCACTATGCCACTGGGCTGGCCCCTCACTGAAATATTCTTATCTTAGGAGTAAAGTGAAAAATGGAAAGTGGAGTAAAAAAGGCTTTACAAAGCACAATCACCTTCTAGAAGCAGCAAATGGATAGGTTCCAGGAGCATTCATTGAATACTGAGTGCCAAGCACTGTGCTTTGTGTTTGATATGCTCTGCGACTTCACAGCTACTCTATGAGACAACTGGTGCATTTTATACATTAGGAAACTGAGGCAAAGAGATGTTGAGAAAGTTGCATAAGGTCATACAAGTGGAAACGGGACTCAAATACAGGTCTACGTGATTCCAAAGCCTACACTTCTGACCATTATGATTCTCCAAAAGCTACGTTATAACCAAGAGTATTGTGCCCTCTCTAAGTTAAGCATTACTCAAGGAGGACAGTCTGCTTAGAATCAAGAAAAGAGAAATACAAACATTTCAGTGTAGTGCCTACACGGTCTAGAGAAGGGGAGCTCTTGCCAGCTGCCCTGAGTATTCACATCCCTGGAGTGGTGCTGGATGCAGCAGGTCCAGAAACAGGATGACCACAGCCTTCACACCCACCAACTCACTGCCTTTCCTAACTGCATGCACACCAACAACCTCCAGTTATCAGTTAGTCTCCCAGATCAATTTTACTAAAAAGAAAGGACACACTGACCAGCAAGCATTCTAGGCCTCTTGCTACTTAATAGTAATCACTGCAACTAATACACTGACATTCTGGTTTACATAACAGTCTCCTGTAAGTCTAGTTAGCGTGACCCGGTTCCCTGTGAAACAGCACGTTTCAATGCACTTGACAAAATAGCCTTTGAAGCTTCAGAGCTGAGAACCAGGCCCTGCTCTTTGGCGAACTGTACCATGAGGTTACAGCAATCAGGAATCAGGCATTTTGGACAACATCTATATTTTGCTGCTTTTATTGTAACAAACAGTATGTTGATAAGAAGAGTTACCTGAATGTGAGTTTGGTTTTGAAGACGGCCTGTCCCTGTAGCCCAGTGCCCTGTCTTATGAAAAGATGGTTGTGATCGCCCTGCAGCGGAGCTTTGTAAACATCAAACACTTCATTGCCTAAATGCAGAGACATGCTGAAAAGAAGGAACACTTCACACAGTAAACTCGCAAAGCTTTCATCTCACCATTTTACATCGCTTAAAACATGATTCAACTGCTGCTTTCTCCCCTCACAGAGAACTCAGAAGGAAAGAAAAAAACAAAGATGGCAGTGTGAAAAATGACCTATATAGAAGTAAAATATGCTGTATGTTTACGTTTAGGAGTAAAGTAAGCTTACAGGTAAAACGCTGCGACATTTACTCAGCCTCAACCACTTTCCCAGTGAAAGGCAGTTTTTCTAACATGTCAACTTACAGTCAGCAGCACGCAATGCGGGGGAGCTGGTCTAACTTTTCCAAACTACTATGCTGTAGCCGAAGAGGATGACCACATTTTCGGCCTACTTTTAACGTCTTCCACGAGTCTGTATGACCCTCAACTATCTGTTTACTCCTCTCAGGTTTTCTATGCAATGCCAGGGACTAAGCAATGGAAATTCTCTGATAAGAGGCCTCCCCCAAATAAGGTCTTATTCCAAAACTCGATCCCTCCCAACCACATCCTGGGTAGTTCAGTACTCTGCAGGCATTCTGGGCTCACCTTCCATCTGACCACTTGACTATCCGAGCATTGCTTTCTTTAATTTCATTGCCTTCTTCGTCCCGGCGTATCCTCCATCTTATAGTATTTTCTACCTGTGTTAAAACACAAGTGCCTTAGAACACTGTAGTTCATGCTTCTTTTCTCCTCATGAGACACATAATCATAGAATAAGCATGCACAGGTAGTGAGAGAAAAACAGACAACATTGAAACTCTCTTGTTTTAATTATCTAGAGATGTTGGATAAATTAACAACAGGAAAAAAATATGCTTAAGTGAATTTCTGAACTCCTAGTGCTGGAATCACAGAGGGAGTTAAGTGCCAACGCATTTGAGCAGATGCTAAACCTGTGGTAGTCCTGATGTTTTAAGACACAGTAAGAGCTACGAGGACAGGAGATAATGCTTGAGGCCATTTGAGGTAGCAATTTAGAACTGAGACGCCCTATATACAGCGAGTTCTCTCACAGAGCTAAAAACTCTATAAATGTGGAACCAAAAACTCTGCCTACTGGCCTAAGGAGCCAGGGAAGCTCCCCACACATGAGTAAAGAAAAAAAGGCACTCTATGAAAATGAAAACCCCAGGCCAGAGCAGGTTGAGAGCCTACCTTTATTTTAACTGCATGAGGGGGAAACACCAGGCAGACTTGGAAACCATTTAAGAGCTTCCTAAAATGAAAACTACTGTCATTGAAACTAAAAACTCAATGGGACTTCTGGGAAAATATAGCACACTAAATGCATGTAGTTTATCACTGCTGCATCCTGGAAACCCACTAAAACGACACAGAAGAATTAAAAAGGGAGACCCTCACAAGGATAAAGAGAATGTGAATTAAGATGGCAACAAAGAGAAGCAAACATTTTGAAAACTGACAGATCTAAGGCCCTGCTTCCCTATGCCTCGTCTTCCACCATCAATCCCAAAAGCAGCTACTCCCGTTCCCACTGAGATTTCTACTGTTAGCTGCAACGGTCTTTGCAATTGGGTCCCAATGGTTCCCTTCTAGTTTTTCCCTTTTTCTTCTTTATGCCTCCTTAAACAAACGAACAATTATGAAGCCAGCTGATTAAAGAACTCAATAATATTCATGAATTAATAAATATGATGTCACATCTGAGAGTTCCTTCAAAATAGTCTGGGTAAGATGGGGTGCGGAATATAGATGAAACAAGACTGTCCAACTTGACAACTATCGAAGTGAGAAATGGGTACATGAGAGTTTATTATACGGTTCTCATTGTATTTGTGTATGTTTAAAATATCACTTAATAAAGGAAACAAAACAATCTGTCACTATTCCTGCCATCCCTCTCATACAAAATAGGTTACCTAAACAAACACAGGCAAAAACATATGGGCCATTATTAACTGAGAAGCCATTTTGAAAAATGCTTTCTATTATATAAGGTGATTCAAATAATAATGATGCTATGACAGGATGCACTGCTAGGTCTTACCCTACAGGGATGAAAGACACATTAAAGCACTTCTAAAGACAGAGGACCTCACAGAGGCACCTAAACTGTATCTGGTTCATTGTTCACTAAAGAATTAATTACGCCACCTTTAAGAACGGTCAGAATGGTCAGCTTAGTCTCAAGAACATCACTCTAGAAACAAAGAATCCAGGGTTATCTTCCACCACACAGCAAGGGTTTAAAAGACAGCAGTCTGTCATACATCAACATTTTGTACTCTAAGCAACAAGGTTTTAGAGTAAGATATTTATTTCTAAACTTTGATGCCTACACTAGAGCCTAGTATTACATGGTCTGAAAATGTAACAGATATACTGATACCTGCTAATGCATTACTAGGAACTGAGTAAATAACTCTCTCCTAACGGTCAACAAAAGCAATGGAAGAGTACAAAGAGAGCCACAGAGTGAAGTGTTAGGCACCCGCAATAAATTCTCCTTTTGTATGTAACTTGCTTATCAATAGATCAGAGAGCCTGAGGAACTTCCTCTTGAAGGAAGTTGCTAGAACTTAACCCACAGTAAATATGGAGGCAGTTGTTCTAAACAGCAAATCACAGCATTACCTATTCTGAAGGAAGTAGCTAATCACTTTTTGAAAACATCAAAAAGTGTAACAGTGAAAAAAGTGATCGAAAACTTGACATTTTTACAGAGAAAAGCTACATATTTTCTTCCTTAAAATATTCTGAAAAGGCAGACAATTCATTTGTTGATAAAACAGGAAACATAAAAAATCATTTTCAAAAGCTCAAGTCTCAAGTTGGTATCCCCAGGTTTTATCTTATGAAAGAAAGGAAGGAAATATGGAATGGTACCTTTAATTTTAGCCTGGTTCGACCTTCTTCATCCAGCATTTCTTCATCTTCAAATTCATCTTCATAATACTGAGGATCAAAAGGTCTACAAATTGTTTTTAAAATAAACTATTAATCATATTTTGTAAGGAATAGTATTACTGTCATGTAATAGCATCTCTATTAATACACACCATTATATTAGAAAATCATAATTAAAAATCATAATGGTCAAATATCTTCATGTTCAACTTCAAGGAAGTATTCAAATTACTCTACCTTCTTGAAATTTGGGGTTTATACATATCACTTGAAATAAAGTGCAAGCAAAGTTAAATATTCAAAATATTCTTTATTCTTATGTAAGTCTTCCAACTAATAAGCCACACAAGCTCTAGCTTTCCAGCTCATTTTGCTTCGGGGAAAAAATTTAAACTGCACAAGAGCTTTCACAATTCTTAGCAAATAATACTCATCAATACTATTTAACTGTCCCAAACCATCAGCTTTTCTAGATCCACAACGGCTGCTACAGTGGACATTCGCAGTTTCTCTAGCAAACTTCACCATACTCAATTTCAGCTTTTTCAGGGCTGCAATAGTCAAAAATACCCAGACTTACGATGTCTGTTAATTCATAAGAAAGTATTAAACTGCTAAAAACAATTATAAGCATTCAAAGTCTCCGTTACCAATAGTCCATACTTTTTTCTATCACAGGATATGCTTGATTTATTCTTTCAGAGATACATGACCAGGTTTTTACTTTGTGATTAGTCAACTCATGTAAAATAAGACAAATACCAATACTCAACATATTTCTAACCAACATCTAGAAACACTTTTAACTGATCCCCTTACCTGGGCTCCACACTGAGAAAGTTGGGCAGTTTAACAAAATACAAGTCGTTTCCTAAATCAGTGTTTACTTTGGGTATTTCTACTTCTATTCTGGTCTCAGGAATTGGCTCCTCCTCCTGTTGGTCCTGAGGCAACCCATTTTCATCCTAGAAAAGAATCATGGAATTTTAGAGCTTCACAGGACCTTAGAAATGGTCTAGCTCAACTTCCATACTTAGGTAGGCAAGAAGCATACTGAGACGCCACTTCAGGACTAAAGCAGCCCTCAGTCCCCACTCCTCCCCACCCAGCTCCCAAAAACCCTCATAGGAAACAAGATAAGTTTGGAAGCATCAATATAAGAAAATAAGATTTTGTGATAAATCTATCTTCCACATATTCACCAACAGAAGTGTGAAATTAAGCAACACTTCAATATATAAAGTCACTCTATCAATTAAAATCAGAGAAGATTATTAGCAGCACACACTTCTTGGCACAAAAAATAATTTTGCCATTTCAAGAACGTTATATAAGGGGAATTGTACAGTATGTAACCTTTAGTATTGGCTCTTTCTCACTCAGCATAAGCCCCTGGAACTTTATCCAACTTGTTGTGTGTATCAATAGCTCATCCTTTTTATTGCAGAGTAGTATTCCATGGCATGGTGGTGCCAGGGCAGTTATTTCTACTCTCCCTCATAACCAAGAGTCCACTACATAACTGAGAAAGTCATCTGTTCATTGTATTTTCATACTGCAATTCACTTATCAACTTCCTCTTCTCAGCATAAGAGAGAGACCCTGAATCTCAGAAACTTTTTACTTAGCCTTGAATAAGGGCCCAGTTCACATTGGTGATTTTACTTACAACAGGCTGCCCTGGAGTAGGTGGTTTATCTTCTCCATCACTCCCTGAAGATATATCATCTGCACCTCCAAATAGATCCATGGTTCCACTGTTATCTTCAACATAGGAGGAAAAATGCACTGTATTAATACCTATAACAGGTTCTTCAAAGTCATCACTTCAACATAGTCCCCAAGTTTCTAGACCGGCACCAGGAAACCACCCAGACACAGTTCTGAGCCTGGCTCTCAAAGATCTGACTAGTGTGTCTATGGCGAGGGAAGGGACAAACCCAGTGAAAGGCAGAGCTGCACAGAAGGTACTTCTTTCTCCCTCCACTTTCGGCATCCTTGTTCTTCCATTCTCCTTTATTCCCAGGAGCCCAAATGTCCTCCTACAGTCTAGACACTCAAACGCGGGACACACGCCCCCCGTACAGGCCTATTCTCTACACAGTCCCCCAAGTTTTAAAATTACAGGTCCATGTCCACCCAGCCCCCTCCTCTCAGGCAGAACTTCACCTCAATACAGGCAACGCAACAACCATAATAATCTGTAATAAACTGATAAACCAAGGTGGGGGAGTTGAGGGGGAGAACAGAAAGACAGGGGGGTGGTCAGAAAGTGGACTACGTAAAATTGAGATTACAGAAGAGTTACAATTATTGGTGACATGGTCTAGGATAAAACTATGAGAGTGAGTTACTGAAACAAGGTGGAGGACAGATCACTGAAAAAGAAGAGGCAACCTATTAGAATGGCTGAAATCCAGACTCTGACAACACGAAAGTCTGGCAAAAATGTGGAGCAATAGGAATTCTCATTCATTGCTGGTGAGAACACAAAATGATACAGCCACTTTGAAGACAGTTTGGTGGTTTCTTACAAAACTAAACATACTCTTACCAGACACTCCAGCAACTGCACTCCTTGGTATCTACCCAAAGGAGTTGCAAACTTATGTGCACACAAAAACCTGCACATGGATGTCTGTAGCAGTTTTATTCATAATGGCCAAAACTTGGAAGCAATCAAGATGTCCTTCAGTAGATGAATGGATAAACTGGTACATTTAGACAATGGAATATTATTCAGTGCTAAAACGAAATGAACTGTCAAGCAATGAAAAAACATGGAGGAAACTGAAATGCGTATTACCAAGTGAAAGAAACTAATCTGAAAAGGTGACATACTACATGATTCCCACTGTATGACATTCTGAAAAAGGCAAAACTATGGAAACAGTAAAAAGATCAGTGGTTGCCAGAGGTTAAAGGGGAGGGAGGGACAAACAGGCAGAGCACAGGGGATTTTTAGGGCAGTGAAACTACTCTGTATGATACCATAATGATGGTTATACATCATTATACATTTGTCCAAACCCACAGAACATACACCACCAAGCGTGAACTGTAGGGTAAACTATGAACTTTGGGTGATTATGATGTGTCAATGTAGGGTCATCAATTCTAACAAATGTACCACTCTGTTGGGGGATGTTGATAATGGGGGAGGCTGTGCATGTGTGGTGGGGGTAGGGGATACATAGGAAACCTCTGTACCTTCCTCTCAATTTGCTGTGAACCTTAAACTACTCTAAAAAAATAGTCTTAATTAAAAAAAAAAGAGAAGGAGGCAAGGAAGTCAGGGTATTAAAAGTGCATCTATATGATAAAATTACCAAAACTACAACCCCACCCACCAACACTCTCATGTCCCTTCTTGATTTATTTTCTTCTTAGTTCTTATCACCATCCAACATACTAAATACTTAACTTACTTACTGTGTTACTGTCAGTCTCCCTATCCTACCTCGACCCCACCAGAATGTGAGCTCTACAAGGTAGAGGGGTGTTGATCTGCTTTGATCACTGCTACATTCCCAGTGCCTCAAGAGTGCTAGCACACAGAATGTTCTCAATAAAGAACTGTGAACAAAATCAAAGAATAACCATATCTAATTCTCACAACTCTAGAGGATGGTTAGCATCATTATCTCCCTTTAACAGATCAAAAATTGAAGTGTAATAATTAATTTGACCAAGATTATATAGTTGGAAAATGGAGCCACAAAGACTCTAACTTGGGTCACCTTTTTTTTTTTCCAAAAGTCTATGCACATAACTACTAGCTATAGATGTAATGATCTTTCAGTAAATCCCAGAGCTTGCTGTTCTGTCCAGCTCTCTCCTTTTCTCTCTAGTTGACCCTCTAAAAATTTGCTTTAGGTATAACATTACTTATGATACTTTATATAAGCTATTTAATGTTAATGCCTAATTACATGCAGCACAATAATGGATGTGTACAATCAAACTATCAAAATTATGCTTGCTGTAATCTTTATACTAACATCCTTATTGTATAGTAATTTGCCATTTGAAACATTGTCACAGAGAGAGATGAATAGGTAGATCTTTTGGCCTTAAGACAAACCCATCTTACCTAATCACGGGTTTTTTTGTTTGTGTGTGTATGTGTGTGTTGATGAGGAAGATTGTCCCTGAGCTAACATCTGTGCCAATCTTCCTCTATTTTGTATGTAGGATACCACCAAGTGGACAGCTTGAGGAGCGGCGTGTAGGTCTGCACCTGGGATCCGCACCTGGGATCCAAACCTGCGAACCCCCGGCCACGGAAGTGGAGCAGTGAACTTAACCACGACGCCACCAGGCCAGCCCCAACACTGGGTTTTTATGAACTCTTCATCTAACCCACAGCTCAAAGAATCAAGTTCTTCATCTGATATTAACCTATTAAGGACTTAAGAACAAGCTGCCCTGGAACTGTCATCATTCAAACTGAAGAATGGACATTGCCACCTCCACTTCAACCAGAGCCTCTGCACCCTAACAACAGATTCACTCTTAACTATAAATGAGGAAGCAGGCTCTTCCTCAACTGATTAAGCATGAGAGTTTCTCATATCTGTACAATTTCCCTGTGTATACTAAGTGTATCCCCACTCTTTTCTGTGGGTCTTACAGTCTGGAGTAAACACCCAGGTGAGAAACGCACTACAGTTAAAGACAGAAAGAGGGATGGAAATTACAAAAGAAGTAATTGGAGTACCTTTTGGTACCTCAGTGTCACTATCCGCTTCTGAATCAGATGCAATTGCATTCTTGCGTTTCATTCGTAAAACTTCATCTTCGCTATCACTGCCTCTTGCAGATTCTGTAAGAGCAGAATTAGAGGTTCTGCACGATCACAGTCACACCACAACTCTGAATTTTGTGTTTTAAAAGCAACGCTGGAGATAAACAAACTGGGTACACCCACACAATGGAAAACTACTCAGGAATAAATAAGAATCAACTACTGATACATGTAACAATTCGGATGAATCTCAAATGCATTATGCTAAGTGAAAGAAGACTAAAGTGAAAGAAAAAAGGCTACATACTGTACGATTCCATTTATATGATGATGTTCTCGAAAAGAAAAAACTTTAGTGACAGATGAGAAGTAGTCAGGGGTGGGGGAAGGGTGTGACCACAAGAGGGATAGTACGAGCGAGTGTGCTAGGGTGACGGAACTGTGCTGTATCCTGACTGTGGTGGTGGTTACACAAATCTATACAGGCGTTAATATTAATAGAACCGTACATACACACACAAAAATCAACTTACCGCAGTTAACTTAAAAATAAAATTAATAAAAGGAACACTGGGTTTTGTAAGCAGAAAAACTTGGTAGAATGAGAAAAGTAATACTGAAATTTATGATTAAATTTATATATTACTCATTACAGAAGAAAAAAAGAGGTAAAAATAGAATGAAGAGACAAACATATCATTATTTCTGGAGAGGACAATTGTTTACCTAATGGTAAACTTCAAGATAATCAATTAAACCACTGTAGAACTAGTTAAGGGTTAAGCAGGATGACCAGCTACAAGATTCCCCACTATGACCCTGGTCTTATGTTAGTCTGCTAGTATTTGGGACGTAGTGCATGAGCCTTACTGATTCTGGTAACAGCACAAATGAGTCTACCCAGAACTAGTTATGGAATTCCCACTGCAGTCCTACAGTCTATACAGACCTATACCCATCTCTGAAAATTTTCTGACCTCCTCTCCTAAATAATGCCAAAATGTGGTCTTGAATGCTATCGTGTGAGGTATGGATTACAGGGAAAAGACTCCCTCCTCCCGTATTTAAGCTCTCTAAGAAGACAGGATCAACAGGTAATTACAATCACCCACCTATAGAAATGAAGCCATACAGATATTACTTCAGGAAGACTTCCAACCTAATCAAGATGACTTTTATATAACACAAAGAAACAACATCTCTAAATTTTTTTAATATTCTACGTAAAGAATGTGTTAACTTTAGGGAATGAGTATTCTGACCCAAGCACATCTCCCTAGGATAAGGACGCACGCGTCAAGCTATCACAGCTGAGATCAGCCAGCCATGTTTTCATTTACTGGATGTTATGCTTCCCAGGCAACCTCCAGATTATTATAATTTGGCATCCAATGTAGATTTTCCCCAGGGGGAAGCATACAATGATAAAAGAGATATAACTGATCCTCTTCAAAGGAACAAATTTGCAATTCGATTTTTATAAATTAGTTTCTTGTGAAATTGATTAGTTTGAGTAAACTCCTTGGAGCCTGATTACCTCTGGATGATCAAATTTTGGATCTCAAAAAACTGAGCTAAACATGGTGTTCACACCTCAGAACAGTTACCACATTTCAATGGTATTTTTCCCCCAGGCAAATCTATTCTCTCCTGAGGCATGCTCTTCAGTTACCCACAGAAATGGAACCAACTCTATTCATTATCTAGCTGCCTTAGCACCATACATCTGTTTTTGGGACTGTCCTCTTCAAATTTTTTTCTTCCTGATCTATCATCAATTAATAAATGGAAGGGGAATAGATAGAAATAATAAATGGAATAGGAAAATTTTTAAAAAGCAAAATGCATAGAGTTAGAAAAGGTTGAAATGAAGGGACAGAAGAAAAAAAACAGGGTACTAAAGATGGGAATGTAAAAAAGAAAAAATGAATGGGCCACTGCTGTATCTGGATGCTTCTACTAAACCATTTTGGTTCTCATAAACGTATTACCTGACTTATGGTCCTGTTCCTCTTCATCATCTGAAGGCCTGCGTTCTTCATCCGAGGCCTGTGGCCTTTCATCATCAGAATTTTGCATTTTCTCCTCATCAGACAACTGCGGCCGTTCTTCATCATCAGAATTCTGCTTCTCATCATCATTATCAGAAGCTGCTGGCCGTTCTTCATCAGAATTAGCCTTCTCCTCCTCAGACAGTTGTTGCCTCTCATCATCTGACAGCTGAGGCCTCTCCTCATCATCTGTGTTCTGCATTTTCTCATCATCATCAGAATTCTGCAGCTTATCTTCATCAGATCCTTGTGCCCTCTCTTCATCATCAGAATTTTGTATCTTTTCATCATCTGACTGGTCACTTTTATCTTCTCTGCCCCATTTTTCATCATCTGAATGTGCTTTTTCAGAGCCTTCTGCTTCTGAGTGATGGCTCCCTCCATCTGATCTATGACCTTCATCTTCATCGTCATTATGGGCTTCTGATCCACTGTGCTGATCTACATCTGAGGGGTCATTGTCTTCATGGTCAGAACGCTCAGAAGCTTCTGATCTATTATCCGATCTTTCAGAGTGATTATCACTCCCACTATGATGAGAAGCTCCCTCATCCTCACTGTCATCTCCAAACAGTTCCTTATTACTTGGTTTTCCTGAATCACCTCTTTCATCTTGATCACTTTCACTTCCAGAGGCATTACTCCCAGAAGCAACGTTCTCTTGGTCAGAATCAGAGTCTGATCCAGAATCAGAATCTATGGGACCATATAAACACAAGATGATGTCAGCAAAAAAGACGGAGTAAAAAACACCAAAAGTACATCCCAACATAAAAGCAATGAACACATTTGTCAAAAACTGTTAGAATCCACTTTCTTGGTATTCTGGAAATTAACCAAAAGTTGTAGCAACCAGGGAAACGCTTAACGAGAAAAACCAGCTGAATCTCAGTAAGAAAACAAAGTTTTGTGGTGTTTTAGCTTAAGCTGGTCCCCCCACAACAACCCACCCCCAAGCTCAATGGTGGCTTGAAGATAACAGCCTGAATTTCTGATACATGTACTGCTACTGCAGGGAGCAGAAGCAACCTCATTCACAGAGAATCATGGTTGTTAGTTTTGATCTGTCTGACGCATCACTGAATGACTGGCTCAAAGCTTTTAACTTTATTCTCACTTAACTTGGAACCCTCCCAGTGCTGAGGTGGCTACCTGGGAGTATCTGTCAAAAAACATTCACAGGTACATGTATTAGTTGCCTTTGCCTGGGACAATGGATAGCAGCTGAGGCAAACAACAGCCTAACCAAAAGGCCTGGGAAGAAAGGCTGGGGGCACAACTAGAAGGACCCACAACTAAAAATATACAACTATGTACCAGGGGGCTTTGGTGAGAAAAAGAAAGAATAAAGAAAAATCTTAAAAAAAAAAAAAAAAAGGCTGAGGAATGGCATAATACGGGATATGGGGAGTAAGGGCTTTTAAAAGCTCCCACATATTCCTAGAGATCTGGAAGCCCACACACTTCCTCAGAGCTGTGCACACATTCAAGAAAGAACTGAGAAGGCCCTAAGCTTTCACTTCTGGCTGACCTTCAGGCTCTGTGCAAGCAGAACAAGAAGACCAAGACAGGTTGTAAACTGCCTGGTTTAGTATTGAAAGCATGCCCCAACACACACACAGAGCCAATCCGCAAAAACTGGGAAGTTTTTCGGATTTTTTTTGTTCTAGGCATCTAAGGAAATCTCTGTCTAATCACTAGCTGACCACTAAGCTAACGTAACAGAGACTTCAGTGGCCACACATGACAAAGATTGCAGACTTTACAATATTAGTTCAAGAGTCACTAAACAACCACCACTAAAATAAACAGCAACGACAGATCCTGGGGAGGGGGAGAACATGATCTCTTGAGTTGTCATATTATAATATTCAAAATGCCCAGTTATCAACAAAAAATTATAAGGCATGCAAAAAACAAGGAAGTATGGCTCATACATATGAAAAAAACCGCTAGAAACTGTCCCTAAAGAAGCCCAGACAATGAAAATGAAAATAGAGGATATCAATAAAAAGACAGATATTATAAAAAAGAACCAAATAGAGGGGCTGGCCCCATGGCCGAGTGGTTAAGTTCGCGCGCTCCGCTGCAGGCCACCCAGTGTTTCGTTGGTTCGAATCCTGGGCACGGACATGACACTGCTCATCAAACCACACTGAGGCAGCGTCCCACATGCCACAATAGAAGGACCCACAACGAAGAATATACAACTATGTACCAGGGAGCTTTGGGGAGAATAAGGAAAAAATAAAATCTTTAAAAAAAAAAAAGAACCAAACAAACTCTGGAGTTGAAAAGCACTATAACAGAAATGAAAAATTACCCAAAAGAGTTAAATGATGTGAGCAGGAAGAAGAAAGAATTAGCAAATGTTAAGATAGGTCAATTGAGATTATCCAGTGTGAGGAACAGAAAGAGCAAAAAAATGAAGAAAAATGAAGAAAATCTAAAAGACTTGTGGGATACCATCAAGTGTATCAACATATACATAATAGGAGTTTTAGGATAAGAGGAAAGAAAGGGCAGAAAGAATATTTGAAGAAATAATGGCTGAAACTCTCAAATTTGATGAAAGAGATCAACCTATACATCCAAGAAGCTTAATGAATGCTAACTAGGACAAAGTTAAAGAGATCCACACCTAGACACGACACAACAAACACAAAGAAAGAATCCTGAAAGCAGCACAAGAGAAGCAACTTGCCCCATATAAAGGATCCTCAATGAAGATAACAGGTATTTCTCATCAGAAACCATGGAAACCAAGGCAGTGGGATGACATATTTAAAGTGGTGACAGGAAAAGACTGTCAACCAAGAATCCATACCCAGCAATACTATGCTTCAAAACGAAAGAGATATGAGCAAGAAAAAGAAAAAAATAGATAAATAGGACTCCCTGAAAATGAAAAACTTTTGTGCAACAAAATATATCATTAAGAAAGTGAGGAAATATTTGCAAACCATGTATCTGATAAGTGTCCAGTATCAAGACTATATGAAAAATTTACAACTCAACAACAAAAAGACAACCCAATTAAAAAATGGACAAAGGAACTGAAGAGACATTTCTCCAAAATTATACAAACAGCCAACAAGCACGTGAAAAGATGCTCAGCATCATTAGCCATTAGGAAATAGAAATCAAAACAACGAGATACCACTTGACACCAACAGGGATGGCTATGTTAAAAAAAGAAAAAATGAAAAAACAAGTGTTGGCAAGGACGTGAAGAAATGGAATGCTTGAACACTATTGGTGGCATAAAATGGTCTGCTGTGGAAAATGGTTTAGTTGTTCCTCAAAATGTTAAACAAAGAATTACCATGACTCAGCAATTCCACTCCTTTGTAAATACCCAAAAGAACTGAAAACAGGCACTCAAGCAAATACTTGTACATAAATATTCATAACATCACTATTCAAACAGCCAAAAGATGGAAACAACTTAACATCCATCAATGGTTGAATAGATAAACAAATTGTGATATATACATACTGTGGAATATTACTTAGTAGCTAAAAAGGAAGGCAGTACTTACCACAATGTGGATGAACCCTGAAAACATTATGTTAAGTGAAAGAAACCAGACACAAAAGGCAACACATTGTATGATTCCATTTATATGAACTATCCAGCATAGGTAAATCCATAGACACAGAAAGCAGACTGGTGGTTGACAGGGGCTGGAAAAGTAGCAAACGGGAAATAACTGCTTAAGGATGTGGGGTTTTATTTTGGGATGATGAAAATGTTTTGGAACTGGATAGAGGTGGTGGTTGCACAACCTTGTAAATGTGCTAAATACCACTGAATTGCTCCCTTTAAAATGGTCAGTTTCTTATACGAATTTCACCTCAAAAAAACAAACTGGCAAAATTAAGACATTGTCAGATAAAGAAAAACAGAGTTTGTTGCTAGTAGACCTGCCCTACAAGAAATGCTACAGGGAGTTCTTCGGGCTGAAATAAAAGACAAGACAATAACTTGAATCCATATGAAGACATGAACATCAGCACAGATAACTAAAGAGGTAAGTATGAAAGTCAGTATTAATGGATTTCTGGTTAGTAACTCCTCTATTTCAATTAGATTTAAGAGGCAATTACATAAAACAATAATTATAAATCCATGTCACTGGGCAGACAATGTATAAAGATGTAATTTGTGACAATAACAACATAAAAGCAAGAGAGGGTGGAGCTATATTGAAAAAAGTTTTTCTATATTACTGAAATTAAGTTGGTATTAATCCAAACTAGATTGTTATAAATTAAGATGTTAATTGTAATCACCAGAGTAATCACTAAGAAAAAACGAAAAAATATACAGAAAAAGAAACAAGGGAATCAAAACAGTACACTAGAAGAAAATTAGTTATAAACAAAGACAGTATTAGAGGAATGAATGAACAAAAAAGATATGACATATAGAAAGCCAAGAGCAAAATGGCAGTTCTTCCTTATCAGTAATTACTTTAAAGGGAAATGGATTAACCTCTCCAACGAAAAGGCAGAAATTGGCAGAATGGATTTTAAAAATAATCTATCCATATGCGGTCACTTTAGAACCAAATACACAAATAGGTTGAAAGTGAAAGGATGGAAAAAGATACTGCATGTAAACGGTAACCAAAAGAAAGCTATAGTGGTTATCCTAACGTAAGACAAAACAAATCTTAAGACAAAATTGTTACGAGAGACAAAAAAGGACATTATAAAATGATAAAAGGGTCAATCCATTATAAACATATATACACCTAAAAACAAAAACTGACAGACTTGAAGGGAGAAATAGACAGCTCGACAATAATAGTTGGAAACTTCAATACTCTTTCAATAATGGCTAGGACAACAACACAGAACACGGATAAGGAAAAGACGACTTGAACAACAGTATAACCAGACATAACAGACAGTGACAGAACACTCCACCCAAGGGCAGCAGAATTTCCATGCTGCCCAAGCGCACGTAGAACATTCTCCAGGACAGACCATATGTTAGGACACAAAACGAGTCTCAATAAATTTAAAAAATTAAAAACATACCAAGTATCTTAAGGAAATCTGGAAGATTCACAAACACGTAGAAATGAAACAATGCGCTCAAATAATCAAGGGTTCAAAGAAGAAATTGTAAAGGAAATTAGAAAATATTCTGAGATGAATGAATATGAAAACACAGCATACCAATACTTAAGGGATGCATACAAAACAGTGCTTGAAGGGAAATTTGCAGCTGTAAACATCTACGTTGAAAAAGAAAAATCCCAAATTGGTAACCTAATCCTTTACTTTAAGAAACTAGAAAAAGGAAACTAAATCCAAAGTAAGCAGAAGGAAAGAAATAATAAAGACTAGGGTGGAGAGAAATGAAATAGAGAATAGAAAAATAATAGAACCAATGAAACCAAAAGTTCATTCTTTGAAAACACTCACAAAATTGACAAACCTTTAGTTAGACTGACCAAGAAAAAGAGAGAAGACTCAAATTACTAAAATTGGGCATGAAAGTGGGACCATTACTACTGACCTTACAGAAGTAATAAGGATTAAAAGAGAATAATACAAACAACTGCATGCCAACAAATTAGATAATTTAGATGAAATGGATTAATTCCTAGAAACACACAAACTGCCAAAACTGGCTCAAGACAAAATAGAAAATCTGAATAGACCTGTAACAAGTCGAGTCTGAATCAGTAATCAAAAAATTTCCAACAAAGAAAAGCCCAGGACCAAATGGCTTCACCAGTGAATCCTAGCAAACGTTTAAACAATTAATGCCTATACTTCTCAAACTCTTCCAAAACTTGAAGCAGAGAGAACACTTCCTAACTCATTCTATGAGGCCAGTATTACCCTGATACCAAAGCTAGACGAAGACATCACAAAAAAAGGAAAACTACAGACCAATACCCCTTGTGAATACAAATGCAAAAATACTAACCAAAATACTAGCAAACCAAATCCAGCAACATATTAAAATGATCAAATGGGAGTTATCCTAGGAATACAAAGGTTGGCTCAACACCTAAAAATCAAAGTGAAACATCTTATTAATAAAATAAAGGAAAAGAAAGTGATCATCTAATTGATGCAGAAAAGGCATTTGACAAAATCCAACACTTTTTCATGATAAAACCACTCAACAACTAGGCATAGAAGGGAATTTCCTCAGCCCGGAGGGCATCTGAGAAAACCCCCACAGCTAACAGCACGTGTAACGGTGAAGGCATGGATGCTGTTTTCCTAAGATCAGGAACAAGACAAGGACCGCCACTCTCACTATTTCCATTCGACGATATAGAGAAAGTTCTGGCCGAGGCGATTAGGCAAGAAAACTAAATAAAAGGCATCCAAATTGAAAAGGAAGAAGTAAAACTATATTCGCAGATGACATGATCTTAAATTCAGAAAATCCTAAAGAATACTCAAAAAAAAAACTATTAAAGCTAATACAAGCAGCAAGGTTACAAGACACAAGATTAACATACAAAAATCAGCTGTATTTCTATACACTGGCAATGAACAATCCAAAAACGAAATTAAGAAAATTCCATTTGCAGTAGTATCCAAAAGAATAAAATACTTAGGAATAAATTTATCCTAGGAGGTGCATGATTTAAACAATAAAAACTATGAGACATTGTTTAAAGAAATTAAAGACAATCTGGCACGTTTAAAAAAGACACGCTGGGCCCAGGTAGGGAGTTTACCTATTGTTATGTCAAGAAATTTGTCAGGTGTAGTTATTTTCCATAACTCTCTGAGCACAAGGAGATAATGAAACATGCTAGGCAGAACAGAAATTACCCTGTCACATCCATACTACCTTCAGGACCACCAGAACCCTTCAAAGGCAGATTTGGAAGTAAATCCTATAGAGTCCTATTATCCGATGGTATGATGGAACAAAGCAGCAAGATCTACAAGAAGGTAAAACATGAAGCCCAGAGAAGCAACCATCTCCATACATCACTTCCCCACACACTCTCTGAGTTTGCAACGGGAAGAAACCGCAGGGTACACCTTACTAAACTATTGCTTCTACCCATCCAATTATTTACCAAATATGCATCGATGTAAACTGGGGGTGGGGGGGTGGGGGGGGCAGAGATGATCTTTTCATTATTATATCCCCAACACCTTGCAAAGTAGCTGGAACATGATAGGGGATCAATAAATACTTACTGAATGAATGAACAACTCCATCAAGTGAGTTCACATAGAACAGTGCCTTGAAGGGCAAATGGGATATGGACAGGGGAAAATGAAAACATGAGCAAAGGTAGAGGAACAAGAGTTAGTATACAGGATTCTCTACTTCCAGACTCATCCTGACTAGAATCTCCTGGATACCCATCCCAACAGAGCCCTCACTCCAGATTTCCAGCTGGAGCTCGCTCTAAAAAATATGAATTGGAGTTGGAGAAAGGGAAAAAAAACCCCACAATAATGCACTTTGCTAAGGAAAAAAGTACACACGTTACTTTGAGCCTGAAGGGTTGCAAGAATTATGAATTTGGTCTTGAGCCCTTTCTCACTTCAAATAACTCCTATTCATATTTCAAACTCAAATATCCACAGTCCTTGTGCCAGAAATACTCCATGCACCATAAACACTCATTCACTCATCAACAAATCCTTCATCTCTCCTCTCCAAACACAGACCCCATATGTTCCCCAATCTAATGCCACAGACTGAAAAAATTCTAGAGTTTCTGCACAGGCTCTCAGAATCACATTCTCTCCGGTGCATAAAGCCTATGTGTAGCGCTAAGCCGGTATCCTTCCCGGTCTCCTTACCCAGACCTGTCACACTCTCCAACGGGCCATGCTCTGGTTTCATTCAAGAGCGCATTCTGAGGCCCTCTGTAAATTCGTCTACCCCATCCCCAAATTCCTGAACACTTGCTTTCCATTCATTCACAAACAGCTCTTATTCTGCGCTCCCCTGTGCCAGACAGGACAGAGCAGGACCCCGAAGTTCCTCCCCGGGCTGCGCAGGCTCGCCAGCGCCTCCACCCCGGCCCCGCGCCCCCTTCGCTCCACTCGCTCCCAAGCATCGCATGCTCCACGAAGGACCTCGAGGTGCACACGCTGTGTCTGTCCCTCCATTCCCGCCGCCGGGGAGGCTGGCACCGCCGGGAGTGCAGGGGGCGCTGAAGCAGGAGCGGAGGAAGCGCCACCACTCGCCCGCAACGCCGGAGCGTTCGCACACCCGGAACTGGACCGCTGTCGGCCTCCCGCCGCAGAAGCCCCGCCACGCACCCCTCTCCCGAAGCCCGGCTGATCCCACCTTTACGTTCGGCATCACTGTCGGCGTCGCTCCCGAAGAGGTCCTCCATATCCGCCATTGCCCCGCACCTCCCCGGCTGCCTCGGCCGGGCGCTGCTCCCGAGGCTTTCTTTACGGCACGGAACCAACGAAACGCGACAGTGTCGCAAAGATTCGCTACGAGGCTCCTTTCCTTCTGTGACCTAGTTTTCGCGTGCGCTGTGAACCAGTGCTTATCGACTCCTGGACGTCCTCTCGGTGAACAGACCCCGCCCTTTCGTCAATGTCTGCTCTTATTCGCCAGGATTCTCGCCGGGCACGGGGGCGTTCCCCGTCTGGGTGCCCGTGGAGTGGGCGGTGCTTGGGGCCTGCCCTGAATCAGGCCTGAAGTCCTTTGTTTTATGCCGACCCGCGGTGCTCAGACGATCGAGAACTCCAAAGCGCGTATGATGATGTGGGTTACATCTGTCTGTTTACGGTATTAGTAATTATAGCAGAGATTTTAAAAATTCACTTTAAAATGATAAACAGGTTAGGATAAATAGCATTTAAAATCTTTGACTATTTTTCCTAAAACAAAAAAAATTAGAAGAGTGGAATTGTTTCAGTTTTGGAAAATAACTGCGATGTCTGGCTTAAAAGAGCTGAAATTCTCATACCTGCTTCTGCGTTCAATCTGTCGGGAAATGTTTCGGTTGAAGCATATAAAGAAAATCTGGCTTTACACAGATATGTATGTAATCTGGAAAGGAAGGACTGCTCAGACTTCTTTTTTTTTTTTTTTTTTTTTTGCTGGGGAAGATTCACCCTGAGCTAACATCCGTTGCCTATTGTCCTCCTTTTTTTTTTCCCCCTTTTTTTATGTGGGCCTGCTGCATCAGCATGGCTGCTAACAGAGGAGTAGTGTATGTCCTGCCCCAGGATCCAAACTGGGCTGGAAAGGGAGGATGCTCAACTTAGCCACTAGGTCACCCAGGCTGGCCCTCTCAGACCCCTTGATAGGGTATGTCTCAAACCACAACTGCAGCTTTAGAGCAGTGTGTCTCAAGCATCATAAATTTTCCATCCTAACCCAATACACATTTTAGGTATAAAATTGAAATAAATATTTCACAAAACAATATTTCCCTTACTATTAAGATGCAGTCTGAGATTTCCTATTCTTTTCTATTTTATTCTGTTTCAGCTTTTATTTCGTTTTGTTTTTGATGCTGGCTGATGGTGCACTCAGTACATTAATTTCCTACTTTACTAATGGGTTGCAACCTGCAGCTAGAAAAACACTATTCAGAGGGTTCCTTTGGCTTATTTTGTTGGCTTATATATTTTGTTGGGAAAGTTTTCCTCTTCTTCTTCTCCCCAAGGCCCCAGTACATAGTTGTGTATGCTAGTTGTAGGTCATTCTAGTTCTTCTATGTGGGGTGCCGCCTCAGCATGGCTTGATGAGCAGTCTGTGAGCCTGCGCCCAGGATCTGAACCACAAACCCCGGGTACATGGAAGTGGAGCACGGAACTTAACCAACCCCTGGGCCACGGAGCTGCTGCCCCCTCCCCCTGCCCTGAAAAAGTTTGATTTTGCTAGGAAATGTGGCTACAATTGTACATTATAAAATCAGACAGTACAGTAGTCCCCTTTTATCCATGGTTTCACTTTCCATACTTTCAGTTACCCATGGTCAACCAAAGTCTGAAAATATTAAATGAAAAATTATAGAAATAAACAATTCATATTTTAAATTGCATGCTGTTCTGAGTAGCATAATGAAATCTTGTGCTGCCCTGTATGAATCATCCCTTTGTCCAGCATATCCACACTGTATAGCCACTTGCCGGTTAGTCGCTTAACAACCAGCTCAGTTATTAGATCAATTGTTGAGGTATTGCAGTGCTTGTGTTCAACTAACCCTTGTTTTACTTTATAATGACTTCCAAAGCCAAGAGTAGTGATGCTGGCAATTCAGATATGCCAAAGAGAAGCCTTGAAGTGCTCCTTTAAATCAAAAGGTGAAAGTTCTCAGCTTAATAAGGAAAGAAAAAATCGTATGCTAAGGTTGCTAAGATCTACAGTAACTTTTATTATAGTACATTGTTATAATTGTTCTATTTTATTATTAGTCATTGTTAATCTCTTAGTATGCCTAACTTATATATTAAACTTCGTCATAGGTATGTATGCATAGAAAAAGCATGGTATAAATAGGGTTTGGTACTACCCAGGGTTTCAGGGATCCACTGAGGGTCTTGGAACATATCCCCTGGAGATAAGGGGGAATGACTGTAACAGAATTTTCGTAATAGGTCAGTGCTAGGTAAACCCTCTTGCTTTACAGAAGGTGAAAGAAATGAAGTGACTTGCGCATGTTAAGGGACTAGGTCTTTTTTAGAAAGCTTATATTTTAGTTTTTAAAAATGTACCTTCTGTGTTCAATTACTATCTGATTAGGCCAATATGAAGGTTTTGATCTTGGACAAGCAACAATGAATTTTTAGTTAGAGCTGTTAGGTATAAAGTGGATGATGTAAGAGTAGGTAAATGGGATCACTTTAAAACCTAGAATACTGGAAAAACAAATATTCTATTTGAGTGTGATTCAGTTTCATTTTCATTTAGAGTACCATCCTTGAAAAGTGCATTGATTAAATCTTCCCAAATTGAATTACAGTAAGGCCTGCTGAATCACCATACCCATATTCATGAGTAGCAGAATTAATGTGTTTATCTTATGTGAACAGTGCAAAACAAATAACTTCTGGTAATTTGATTGTTTTTATTTTTGTTTTTGCCATACTTTATGCTGGTCATTGCTCTTCTATCCATTGTCTTTCTTCATACAGGATATAATCCATTCAATTAGATTTCGTCTAAATCAATCACAATCATTTCCCAGTACTGCTTGCCTGAGGTTTCACCCAGGTCACTTTCATTGATGTTTCGAGCATTAAAATAGTCTTTTTGTTTACTAGCAGAGACAGAGAAGTTCATCCTGTTGGGTTTGTGTTTGGCCAACTTACCTTTCGGTGTTAAGGTTATCTCTTGATTTGCTCCCAGGGATGGAGAGTTTCATCTGTTAGGCGTGTGATCTAATAAAACAACTCTAGAGTCCTTTTACCTCATCTACCAGTTTTTGAGAGGTTATCTCTTTTTCCCCACATTCTGCCCTCATAAGGTGAACGTAGATCCTCAGAACACTGACTTTTGAGACCCCCAATACCCCCAGTCAAAGAACAGAGATTCAGCTAAGTTGATTACATAACACAACACAGTTAGTGTATCCTTACAAACATTTTTACATGGTAACAAAGAGGCTCTTAAAATGTATCAAATATGTGCTCCCATCAGGTTGCAAAACAGGCATCTGTGTTTTTAAATGTGTTTGACATCTCACAGACTTAGAGGAAAAACAACGGTTTGATTAAACAATATATTAATTGAAAATTCACTCCATTTATGGTAAACTGCCATGGGGCTTATTTCTGAGTACTGTGGAAGGAGCTAGCCTTTAGAAAAGACAGGTTGATCTGGACTAAAGAGAGGAGGGGAGATATTTCTCCCTCTCTCAGTAAGTAAACCACAGGGCACCTCATTTCTTGGAAGACACAGGGCATTCACTCATAGTTTGCTTTTATTGGATTCTCTACTAAATGAGATCCCTGCGATGGGTGCTATGGGAGTATAAAAATAACAGCAGGGGCCAGCCCCCGGCCCAGTGGTTAAGGTTGCGTGCTCCGCTGTGGCGGCCCAGGGTTTTGCCTGTTCGAATCCTGGGCACGGACATGGCACCGCTCATTGGGCCACACTGAGGCAGCATCCCACATGCCACAACTGGAAGGACCCACAACTAAAAATACACAGCTATGTACCGGAGGTCTTTGGGGAGAAAAAGGAAAAATAAAATCTTTAAAAAAAATAATAAAATAACAGCAGACATGGTTCCTTTATGTGTATGAAAGAATTTGGGGGAAATGAAACAAATAATCTAAAACAGTTGAAGAGTTTAAGTTTTAGAAGTAAATTATAAACTATATACAGGTGCTGAAGAATGGAAAGCCAGCAAATGATAGCAGTTGGGGTTAGTCCGGAAAGGCATTTTCTGTCGTTCTTTTTTTTTTTTTTTTTTTTTGAGGAAGATTAGCCCTGAGCTAACTGCTGCCAATCCTTCTCTTTTTTTGAGGAAGACTGGCCCTGAGCTAACATCCATGCCCATCTTCCTCTACTTTATATGTGGGACGCCTGCCATAGCATGGCTTGCCAAGTGGTGCCATGTCCGCACCTGGGATCCAAACTGGTGAACCCTGGGCCACCAAAGTGGAACGTGCATACTTAACCACTGCACCACCAGGCGGCCCCAGGAAAGCCATTTTAGACAGTGGTATTGTCTAGACGTTTGTGTCCCCTCAAAATTCATGTTGAAATCCTAATGTCAAAATGATGGTATTAGGAGGTGGGGCCTCTGGGAGGTAATTAGGTGATGAGGGTGGAGCCCTCATGAGTGAAATTAGTACTCTTATTAATGAGATCCCACAGAGCTCCCTAGCCCTTTCCACCACGTAAGGACACAGCAAGAAGTGAACCAGGAAGAGGGCTCTCACCAGACTACCACCATTCTGGCACCCTGATCTTGGCCCTCCCAGCCTCCAGAACTGTGAGAAATAAATTTCTGTTCTTTATAAGCTACTCAATCTGTGGTGTTTTGTTACAGCTGTCCAAACGGACTAAGGCAGACAGGATGATTCAAGCTAAATTGATAAAGTAATGGGAGTGAACCCCGTTTGGGGGACATAAAATTGAACACAACCTAAAATTCAGCCAAGCAAGACTTCAGTTAGTTTATCAAGTCTATTCCCTGATTCACATGTTTTAGACCATGGGGTAAAAAGAGCATTTTAAAAGTGTCTAGAGGGAAACACTAGCTGATCTATAAAGAATCTGGAATTAAAATGACATTGGACTTCTCCAACAATTCTGAAAGTTAGAAAACAGTGGAGAATTGTTAGAAAACAAAATCCTGAAGGAAAATGATCCATTCTAGAATTCTATCCCCTCCAAACTGTCATTTAGTACAAGGGAAGAATAATGATATTCGGAGGACCCAGCCTCTACGTAAGCAGTCTAACTGCCCTGAGGCTGCCATGCTGTGAGGAAGCCCGAACCAGCCCACGCAGACAGACCGAACGGACAGGCCCTGAGACTATACAAAAACACATGTCTCACCAGCCCTCAGCTGCTGTGGACCTCCTGTGTTTCCATATCCAGTCTAAATGCAACCTCAGAGAGAGACCCCAGCCCACAAGGGCCCAGTTGAGCCTTTTCTATCTCACAGAAATCAGGAGAAAATCAGTGGGCATTGTGGCATAATGCCAATAAGTTTTGAGGTGGTTTGTTACATAGCAATGGCAATCAGAAGAGGTACTCAAAAATTATACAGTCTATGAATTGTGGTCCATCAAAATGATGAACTAAACCAAGGAACATAAAAGCTTTAGAGGCAGGAAACTCAAGATGAGAAAGAGGCAAAAAGAATTCCTGGGATGATAGTTGGACCTACAGGCCTAGAAGGCTGCTTGGTCCAGATCCCAGCAAGAGGACAGAAGGCTCCAAAGAGAGCAGACAGAGAAGGAAACGGGGCTAACAGAATACCTGCTACATCCACTCATCCAATCAGGATTTAGGGGCCTTCTCTGTGCCAGAAACTATTTCAGGCCCTGGAGATACAGCTGAGGGCAAAACAGACCAAGTGTCTGTTCTCAGAGACTTGGATTTGGTGAAGGATGAGACCACGATAAAGCAATATGCTAATAAATTTATAAATATATACACTTTAAGTTTTGTATATATATCTGATATATTTTAATGTTGTTTTTTGTGTGTGTGAGGAAGATTTGCCTGGAGCTAACTTCCATTGCCAATCTTCCTCTTTTTTGTTTTTTTGGGTTTTTTTGCATGAGGAAGATTAGCCCTGAGCTCCTCTGTCCTCCTCTTTGTATGTGGGATACCTCCACAGCATGGCTGATGTGCAGTGTAGACCACACCCGAGATCCGAACTCAAGAACCGTGGGCCACTGAGGCAGAGTGTACAGAACTTTAAACACTCAGCCATGGGGCTGCCCCCAGTTTTAATATTTTGAATGGGCATTTTCCTGTAATTTGTATATAAGAAAATTTGTAACTGGCACTCTAAAACTAAGGAAACAGAAATTTTTAGGTAATTATTAACTCTAAGAAAAACAAAATGAACGGACATGCAGGATACCACCTGGCTCAGCTGATAATAATAACAGTTAATACATAATGTCTGGTGCTGGGCACTGTTTTAGGTGCTTTTTATATACAGGTCCGCAGTCCTTTATTCAAAACCCCTGGATCCATATGTATTTCAAAATTCAGATATTTTCCCAGATTTTAGAAATATAATATGGTGCATATGGTCTGTATTACCTAACACATCCAGCTGGGTCTGAGCAGTATCCTATAATCAAAATTAAATTTCTCTGATAAAATCTATGAAAACCCAAACTAAGAGGGATAAGCAAAACTTTAAACAGCTTTAGATCAGTTCCGGGCAGCATTTGCCACCAAATGAGTTATGAAAGAATTTTTCATTTCAGAGCTTTTTGGATTTCAGAATTGTGGATAAGGGCTTATGGAGCAGAACTAACTTATTCAATCCTCACAACCACCTCTAAGGGAGATCCTATTATATTCCTATTTTATACATGAAGAACCTGAAGGAAGCACGGAGAAGCTGACTGGCTTTGCCCCATGTCACATAGCTAATAAGACTTGCTTAGTCACAAGAATGTAAACACTGAATATTTTAAGTTTGGTAGTACTATTTGAGTTTTTAAATGTCACACACACACAATTTTAGTGAAGAATATTTTTATGTTTTGATATGGAAAGAGCCAAGATAAATGAGTAAGGAGAAAAAAACATTCTAAATAGTGCATATATAAAGCTAGTGTTAAAATTTAAATGTGCAGGTGTGTGTATAACATGTGAATGGATGCACAATCTCTGGAAGCCCGCATCCAAAGCTGGAAATAGTGGGTGCCTCCGAGGAGAGAAGCTAGGGAACTGGAGGACAGGAGTAGGAGAGAAACGCCACTTTGTACTGTGTACCTTTTTGTACTGTTGGAATTTTGTACCAAGTAACTGTACTCAAAATTAAATTAAGTCAAAAAGTAGTAAAAAGAAATACCAAAATGTCAATACTGCTTAGTTAACTCTGGATGCTGAGGTTTTATTTTATTTTGTTATTTTCTACCATTAACATGCAACAGTTTTAGAGTAAGCAGGGAAAAACCTTTCTTTAGGGAATATATCCTTTATTCAACTATATTTTTCCTACTAATTTGGTATCTAGGCTTCTATGACTATAGAAGTCTTCAGATTCTGAAGAATGAGTACATCTGGGTTTCTTGGGCTAATAGATGAAAGCTGTTGTTATTGTCATAATCCGTCATGGGCCTCAAATAAATTTGTGTGTGTGTATGTGAGGAAGATTGACCCTGAGCTAACATCTGTTGCCAATCTTCCTGTTTTTGCTTGGAGAAGATTGTCCCTGAACTAGCATCTGCACCAATCTTCCTCTGTTTTGTATATGGGATGATGCCACTATAGCATGGCCCAACAAGCAGTGTGTAGGCCCACGTGGGGATCTGAACTGGTGAACCCACAAACCCTGGGCCACAGAGTGCTGAACTTAACCACTATGCCATCAGGCCGGCCCCCTCAGATAATTTTTTTACAGGAGCTGTTTACTCGGAGTTACGAAAGCTATTTGAATGTAAAACTGATTACCTCATGGAAGAGTTTTAAGGCCATCAAGAAAAAGAAATATACATCTCATAGTAGAATTTCAGCTGTTTTCCAAAACGATAGCAAGTCTGTTTCCTAAATCTCTCACCATCCTTAATCTAACTCACTTTTATAAGACTCAAGGGTCAATTCCAAAGCCCTAGTAAATAATTATTCCCTATGCAAATAAGAGTCAGGATGGGCAAATATGAGCTTGGAAAACATCCCAGTACACTTCCTATGAAAATTTGCACTTACGCTGAGAAAAAAGAACAGAACAAAAGTAATAAGTCAGAAGCTATTTCTTAGGACTGAAGCAAAGGTTGTCCTTTGGAAACCTTTCCTCTCGAATCTAGCATTAGGTTAAGGGACTGGCTTCCTTGAATAGGTAGGATTTAGGTTCCTCCCTGAAGCTTCAGAGTTACCAGGGAGCTTTGTCCTTAAAAGACCTATGCAGCCGACCAGATGAGGTCAGTGCACTCAACACCAGAAAAGCCAGAACATCAGCTTCCGGGAGAAGGAATTAGAATGAACAAAGAAAGGAGGACATGGGGGGGGGGGGGGGGGGGGGGGTGTTGCTGGGGGTGTGGATATTAGTAGAGAAAGCTAAATAAGTAAAGTGATATGAAGCCAACATACCAAAGAAACTGAAAATGAGAAGTATGAGGAAGGAGAGAAAAGAAGGGGAAAGTAGATTAAAGAAATAAAGCGAAAGGAGGAGCCATCCAGAAGAGAAGAGGATGGGAAAAACATGTTTTTAAAGAACACAGTAAAATAGTACTAAAGTGGGACAATATTGAAACAAAAATGAGAAAGCACTCTGACAGTATAACCAAAGAGACAGAAAAAAGTTAGGAGGTTTATAGACTCCCCTGCCAACCTATATTTTTACAAATCAAAGGGGACCACTAAAACAGATTCAGCTCAAACACAAAACAAAAGGGAAAATTTTCCTTTACAGTAAAACTACTCTGATTAAATCTCTTCATTAGATTTCCTTTTTCAACCTGTTGTTTCGAATCCTTCGAGAACACAGTATTAAGGCAGAGATGACATCTCCCTGCAGGGTGGGACCCCTGGCATGCAGCCTGTATCTGGCCCTCAGCATATTTCACCTAATCCACAGAGGGATCACCAAAAGGAGATACACTGTACTTCATGCTTGCAATTGCAAAAAAGCGTTACCGTGTTAAAACCCTTAACGGTAATATGGCAAAAGGCCACAAGATGGTGATGGTATACACCAAAGAGACCTTGCTCATCTGCAAAATGAGACACACACACACACACACACACACACACACACACATACACACCCCTTACCAATTTTTCCTTAGGAAAAAATTGGCTCAGTGGAGTGAGGGTGGTGTGAAGCAGAGAAAAGATTTGGAAAACACTGACTTTAGATAGTAATCAAAACACTTCTCTTAAAACTTAGAAGTATTTATCTATTTGGTTTCTCTTTTTTCCCAATTTAAAAAGAAGAAGCAGTGGCAAACACTGAGGAAATATTTTTCAGCTATAGGCACTTGGATTTTTAGGTATCTATTGATAAAGTGATACATTTAAATAAAGTAGCTGTTACCTTTTGGGGAAATTTAAACTTCTTCTTGGCTCCATAAGATGAAATGTCCCTAAAGAGTCCAGTGAAGATTTTATTTCCTTGATTTCAATTTATTTCATTACTCATTAAGGAAATGACAGGCAAGGTTAATCCCTTACCTTAAATGGGTGTGACATTTTAGGTTAATAATGGCTCATGTTGATGTATGGATATGTTTAACTTTCCAACATGCAAACAGACATGTACATACACTTCTATCTGCTACTTAAACAGAAACAAAATTTGAATGAGGGGAAAAGGGTAGAATCCTGGGCCTAAAATGCCAAAGAAGTAACTAAAGGGAAAACAGCCTGTAGCTTATTCGACAACCATAAGACTTTATTTCCAAAAACAATATTAGTCATTAGAAATATTTTTTATTTAGCATAAAGTAAATTCTTAAAAACAACCTTAAGTTTTAATTATTGGCCTGACGCTGATAATATGTATCAAAATGTCATTAAAATATTCTTATCTTGCACTCTGTAATTCCATATCAAAGAATTTATCTTAGGAAAATAAGAGAGTCACATGAAGATGTACAAGGGTGTTTATTATAGCCTTGTTTATAGAAATGAGAAATGTTGGAAATACCATAATAGGAAATTGACCAAATAAATTATGACATACATAAACTGAAATACTCCGCAATCATTTAAATTATGTTTTTCATGGCATTGTCATATTCTAGTGAAGGGAATATAAAAATAAGATGACCTTTTGAAAAGGCCATTTGGTATCATCTATTTAAATTGTAAATGGGTATACTCTTTGATTCAACATTTCTGTGTCTAGAAATTTACCCTGAGAAGATAATTTGACAGATATGCAAATATTTATGGAAAAAATGTTCACTGAAACTTTGTTTATAATAGCCAGAAATTGGAACCAATCAAAACACTCATCAATGGAGAATTGTTCAAATAAAATATAATGTATTCATACAGTGAAATACTAAGTAGCAAGGATTAGGTAGATGAATGTGTATTGAAGAGAAGAGCATTATATGTTGTTGGCTTGCTAAAGCCAGTTAGAAAATTGGATGTTTTCTACAGTACGGAGGTTCCTCAAAAAATTAAAAATAGAACTACCATATGATCCAGCAATTCAACTTCTAGGTATATATTCAAAGGAAATGAAATCTCTATCTTGAAGAGATATCTGCAGCCCTATATTCATTGCAGCAATATTTACAATGGCCAAGACATGGAAACAACCTGAGTGTCCAAAGACAGATTAATGGATAAAGAAAATGTGGTAAATATCCACAATGGAATATTATTCAGCTATAAAAAAGAAGGAAATTCCTCCAGGAGCTACATGGATGAAACTTGAGGGCATTATGCAAAGAGAAATAAGTTGGTGAGAGAAAGACAAATAGTCTATGATCTCCCTTAAATGTGGAATCTAAAAAAACCAAACTTACAGAAACAGAGCAGACTGATAGTTGCCGGAGGCCGAATAGGGGTGAGGGTGGGAGCGGGGCCTAGGAGAGAATGGGAGCAGGTGGTCAAAAGGTACAAACTTCCAGTTATAAGATGAGTAAGTCCTAGGCATACAATGGATGGCATGGTGACTATAGTTAGCAATACTGTATTGTGTATTTGAAAGTTGCTAAGAGAGTAAATCTTTTTTTTTTTAATATTTTTCTTTTTTTTTTTTTCTTCTTAACATTGGCACCTGGGCTAACAACTCTCGCCAATCTTCCTTTTTTTTTTTTTAAGGATTGGCACCTGGGCTAACAACTGTTGCCAATCTTTTTTTTTTTTTAAGATTTTATTTTTTCCTTTTTCTCCCCAAAGCCCCCTGGTACATAGTTGTATATTCTTCGTTGTGGGTCCTTCTAGTTGTGGCATGTGGGATGCTGCCTCAGCGTGGTTTGATGAGCAGTGCCATGTCCGTGCCCAGGATTCGAACCAACGAAACACTGGGCCGCCTGCAGTGTAGCGCGTGAACTTAACCACTCGGCCCGGGAACAGCCCCCAATCTTTTTTTTTTTTTTTTTCTGCTTTATCTCCCCAAACTCCCCCTGTACACAGTTGTATGTCTTAGTTGCAGGTCCTTCTAGTTGTGGGATGTGGTACGCCACCTCAACGTGGCCTGACAAGCTGTGCCATGTCTGCACCCAGGATCTGAACCCTGGGCCGCTGCAGCAGACCACGCGAACTTCACCACTCGGCCACGGAGCCGGCCCAAAGAGAGTAAATCTTAAGTGTTCTAACCACACACACGAAAATTGTAACTGTTTGAGGTGATGGATGTGCTAACTAACCTTATTATGGTAATCATTTTGCGATAAATACATATATCAAATCATTACATCGTACACCATAAACTTATACAATATGTCAATTTTATCTCAATAAAGCTGGGGAAAAAAATCAGATGTTTCTTGGGACCGGCCCGGTGGCACAGCAGTTAAGTGCACACGTTCTGCTTCGGTGGCCGGGGGTTCACCAGTTCGGATCCTGGGTGTGGACATGGCACCACTTGGCAAAAGCCGTGCTGTGGCAGGCGTCCCACATAAAAAGTAGAGGAAGATAGGCACGGATCTTAGCTCAGGGCTAATCTTCCTCAAAAAAAAGAAAAAAGGATGTTTTCCATGCTTATATAAGCAAATATTTAAATATGCAGAAAATGTCTAGGAGGCTATACATAGTGATGTACTGGTAAAAGTTTAACAACCAGCTCTCTGGGAAAAAAAGCCCTGATAGGTGGTGTTTGCCAATTTCCATGGTGTAAATCCTCCTGCTATGGCTGATTTCAAGCTATCAATGTATAGATGTTGAACATGGATTTGGGAAGAGATGCACACAATTAGCTCACTGCGCTGGTGTGGGCAGGCTCCAGCACACCTCTGTGCCTCTGAGAGGTGAGATTTTGAGAAGACTTTCATGTTCTACCTTACATACTTCTGTGTTTGTTTGCATTTTTTACAATAAAATTGTATCTGTTGTAATCAACAAAAAGAGTAAAAATGCCAATTTGGAAAAGCAAAGATTTTTAAAAATAAACTAAATACTTATATTATCTCAATTTCATTTATGTATATATCTAAATATAAATATATATTTATAAATATATTTATGTATCTATTTGTATATATTTATATATAAATATATACTTAGATATATATGTTCCTTTGAACAGGAAAATGTCTGAAAGGAAAAAAGCAAAAATGTACATAGTGGTTATAGCTGAGCAATGGAATTCTGGGTGATTTTACTTTTTGTTTTACTTTTCAATATTTTCCATGTTTTCTACAAATGCTTGTATAATTCTGTAATACTTTTATATTCAGAAAAGACATCATTATAAACAAAACACTTAGGCCTGCTGTCACTACTTACAAGGTTATTTCTTCTCTTTTGGATTGCTATTACTGCAATCAGCGTGTACGACTATCATAAAATAAGCAGGTAAATGGATAAGCAGAATCTTTTATCTTTTTCCCCTCTCTTAAAGGTAAAAGAAGAAATTAGTCTATATTTATGTGGCCCATGATCTTGAAGCATATATACATATTTCCTGACCCTTAATGGAAAAATTTCCCAGTCACTTACTTTATCAATTACTGCCATATACCCCACCCCAATTTTCTCCCAGATTATTGTAACTGCCTTGACCTTCTCTTTCTCTCTCTGTTTCCATTTCTCGCCTCAGTACAGTCCATACTGTAATTAGAAGAGATTAGGGAGATCTACCTGCATGTTGCCAAAAGATTAATCATCTTAAAATAAGGTTTTTCTTTCCATTTTGCTCAAAATGTTTTTTGTGTTTTTTTGAGGAAGATTAGCCCTGAGCTAACTGCTGCCAATCCTCCTCTTTTTTTGAGGAAGACTGGCCCTGAGCTAACACCCATGCCCATCCTCGTCTACTTTATATGTGGGACGCCTACCGCAGCATGGCTTGCGAAGTGGTGCCATGTCCGCACCGGGGATCCAAACCAGGGAACCCCGGGCCTCCAAAGTGGAACGTGCACACTTAACCGCTGCACCACCAGGCCACCCCTGTTCAAAAGTCTATAATGGCAGGTTGCAAAAGAATGTTTACAGCATGATTGCATTTCTGTAATAATTATATCAACGTATTACTATATGCACAGAAAAAAAAATCTGAAGAATATACCAAGTTGTTAGCAAAACTTCCCTCTGGGAGTAGTGGAATCATAGGGAAATTTTACAATCTAATTTTTATTTTATTTTATTTTTAAAAAAATTTTTGCAGGGAAAAATTCACCCTGAGCTAACATTTGTTGCCAATGTTTCTCTTTTTTTTCCCCCTAAAGCCCCAGTGCATGCTCGTATATCCTAGTTGTAAGTCCTTCTAGTTCTTCTATCTAAACTGCCACCAAAGCATGGCAACTGACAGACAGGTGGTGTGATTCCACGACCGGGAAACCAACCCCAGCCACCAAAGCGGTGAGAGTGCCAAACTTTAACCACTAGGCCCTCCGGGCTGGCTCTCTACATTCTAATTTTTGTGTCTCTAAAATCTTTTAAGAAAAGCTTAGGGGCTGGCCCCGTGGCCGAGTGGTTAAGTTTGAGTGCCCCACTTTGGCAGCCCAGGTTTTCACTTGTTTGGATCAGTGGACGTGGCACCGTTCATGGCCATGCTGAGGTGGCGTCCACATGCCGCAACTAGAAGGACCCACAACTGAAAAACATGCAATTATGTACTGGGGGATTTGGGGAGAAAAAAAGCAGAAAAAAAAGAAGAAGATTGGCAAGTGTTGTTAGCTCAGGTGCCAATCTTTAAAGAAAAAAAAAAGAAAAGCTTAGATTACTTTTATACTACAAGAAGAAATAACAGTGAGGAGGGAATTTTTTACTAAATTCCCACTTCTCAGAGGATGAAATCTAAACTCTCCTTTTGTCGAAATGCCTATCTTCAAAATCTACCTATTCAATAAAATTCGCCCAATCTATTCCAGCTCCCTCACAGATTACTCGCTTTTCTGAATTTCTGCAGCACTTCCTGACTTTGGCACTTATCTTTGCATTTTATCATACATTGGGTGATAACACTATATAAACTGTTTCTCAATTATAGATACTTAAGGGTGGAGTTTGTGCTTATTCTTTATGTCCCTCAAAGTCTCTAAATAATGCCAGACACAGAGCAGATAGTCACTCAATGTTTATTAAATTGTTTTGAAACCCAACATCTAAGGAAATTGAAAAGGATACGAAAGGTTGTTTTCTTAGAGACATCCACAGGAAAAATCTATTAGGATGAAAAGAAAGAATAAAATGGAAGTTAAAATATATGTATAGGCAAAAGAAGGGGAGCAGTAAAAAGAAAGTATAGCAACATTTGAAATAGAAGATTCTGTATTAGTCTCCTGTGGCTACTGTAACAAATTATCACAAACTCGGTGGCTTAAAACAACAGAAAGTGGGGCCAGCCCGGTGGCACAGACGTTAAGTTCGCACGTTCCACTTCTCAGCAGCCCGGGTTCCACGGTTTGGATCCCAGGTGCGGACATGGCACTGTGTGGCAAGCCAAGCTAGGTAGGCGTCCCACGTGTAAAGTGGAGGAAGATGGGCACAGATGTCAGCTCAGGGCCAGTCTCCCTCAAAAAAAGAGGAGGATTGGCAGCAGAAGTTAGCTCAGGGCTAATCTTCCTCAAAAAAAAACCCAGAAACTTATTCTTTCACATTTCTAGAGGCCAGAAGTTCGTCAGTTTCACCGGGTGAAAAAAGGTGTCATCAGGGCTGTGCTCCTTCCAGAGATAGGGATGATCTGTTTCTTGCCACTTTCAGCTTCTAGAGGCTGCCAGTGCTCCTTGGCTTATGGCCACATCACTCCAATCTCTGCCTGCACAGTCACACTGCCTTCTCCTCTTCTGTGTGTCATATCTCCCTCTGTCTTCCTATTCTAAAGATACATGTAATTGCATTTAGTGCCTACCCACATAATCCAAAATAATTTCTCATCTCAAAATCCTTAACTACACCTACAAAATTCTTTTTTTCTATACAAAGTAACATCCACAGAGTCCTGGGATTAAGACATGGACATCTTTTGGGGCGTCATAATTCAGCCTACCACAGACATATGCCAGAAAGAATTCTATTAATATAAAGTAAAGCTCTTCATGGTCCCCAACCCTGCCTTCTCCATGCAGTTCTTCCAGTTTCAAGGCATGATACAGAAACAGAAGCTTAAAATTCTTTTAAACTGCCAACTCTAGAAACTTGTTGCAATATCTGTCAGGACACTAGGGACAAACAGAGGTCTTAAAGCAGTAGGATAAAGCATGAGAAGAAGAGCACCAAAAGTCCATATTTTTGGCTACTGAACACAACAAGTTTAGTAGTGACACCCTAAGGGAGTGAAGCACCCTGAGACTAATTTGGTGGAATCATTCATTGCACATCTATGGTGTGCTACTATCACACGTAAAAGAAGGATACAAAAGAGTTAGAAAACACCTCTGAGTCAAAGAGTTTACAATCTAATGATTGCCCTTGCAATAAACAGTTAAATGGAGAAAAAATATGACAAAGCAGCCTAGATTTTTGATAATGCCCTACTTTGGAACAGATTATGAGAATCAAGGCTAAGACCAATGCAAAAGAAGCAGGTCGGTCTACGGTAGCTACACAATTCCTATGGGGAGTGAGGAATTGGGGTCATCTCTCTGCAGGTGGAAATATGATTTTATTCACTATGCAAAGTAATGCGTATGTTCCAGAGACAATGTCAATATTTAATCATTTCAAAAGTTAGAATGGTGTACCATTCGAGCAGGATAAAAATACAGGCTTCCATAGGGAAATATGAATTTGCTTTGAGAATAGATTTTATCTCTTGGTATACTAATACGACCTATTACATCATGTTGGGAGAAAGATAAACACCTTCACTTTCTTGTCCTTTGATGATAAAAGTAAACATCTTTCTCTTCTATGAAGAAGAAAATTTAGGTCTCATACCAGAAAGGACTACTAGGAAGTTTAATTGTTTTAAAGAGTGTACTATGTAAAGAAAAATTAGTATAAAATATATAAGCCTTTATCATGTTTCAATTAAACAAACATGTAGAGCCCCTACTATGTGCAAGGCCTCCAGGAAGTAAAGAGATGAGAAAGAAATGTACCTGTTCCCAAGGAGCTAGTTTCCAGTCTCCTAGGAATGATAATTAGAATACCTCAGAAAAGGATGCATACAAAGTTCTGTGGGGGTCCAGAGTTGGGGATATTGGCAAAGGCTTTGGTGGGAGGTAGCATGTGAAGTGTACTCTGCAGAATGTGCTTTGATCTTTGGAGAAGCCGTGAGAGGATGGACCAAGCAGAAGCACCAGCATGAGTTAAGGCACATGAGTAGAATCGGTTGGGGCACATTTGAAGAGAAGTGAATAATCCATTCTTACTAGGATCTGGGGTCCATACAGCTTTAGGACATTTGAAGTATCTTCCTATGGGAAAAAGTCTAGCAGAAAGTTAGAGGCAACTGAGATTCCATTTAAAGTAACTTTGGGGGCTGGCCTGTGGCCTAGTGGTTGAGTTCAGCGTGCTCTGCTTTGGTGGCCCAGGTTGGGTTCCCGGGTGTGGACCTACACCATTCATCAGTGGCCATGTTGAGGCAGCAACCCACATACGAATGAAGAGGAAGACTGGCAGAGATGTTAGCTCATGGGGAATCTTCCTCAAGCAAAAAGAGGAAGATTGGCAACAGGTGTTAGCTCAGGGCTAATGTTCTTCAGCAAAAAAAAAAACACCAAAAACACAAACAAACAAAAAACCCCAAAAAACTAACCTAGAAAGATTAACAAAGTTCTGACAGGAAGAGGAAAAAGGAGAGAGGGAAAGAAGTTGGAAGTGCTGTAGCAAGATACCCTTTCCCCAAATATACATGTCCATATCTATATATTACCCTGAAAACCCCACTGAGAAGAACGGTGAAAAAGGGGAATTTCCAGCTGAGCAAGCTGTTATGTGTTGACCTGTGTGAGCCCTACTGGTGGTTCTGGGAGAGGAGATGGCGGCCATCATAGAGAAGGAATGGGCTGAGCAGGTAACTTTGGCTCTCCTGGCAAACACAAATTTAACAGACATGATGACAGAAGTAGATCTAGCCAAAAACCAAAATGGAGGTGAATCACAGAAAAATGATTCTATTAAAAATCAACTAGGGCCTGGCCCCGTGGCTGAGTGGTTAAGTTCGCGCGCTCCGCTGCAGGCGGCCCAGTGTTTCATTGGTTCGAGTCCCGGGCGCAGACATGGCACTGTTCATCAAACCATGCTGAGGCAGTGTCCCACATGCCACAACTAGAAGGACCCACAATGAAGAATATACAACTATGTATGGGGGGCTTTGGGGAGAAAAAGGAAAACAATAAAATCTTTAAAAAAAAATAATGAACTAAAAAAATGAATTAATGGTCTGCCACTTCTTTCTCCACCTTCCCATTCTCTTCCCTCCCCTTCCTGCATATCAGTCCAAAAGCCATTACATGGGGCCAAGCAAGGTGGGTGCCTGGGGTAAGAGTGTGGAGCCATGGGGGTCAAAAGGTGTGAGGAGGGCATCTGGATAAGAGGTCAGCCTAGTGCAGGTGTCAGAGCCCAAGAGGGGTGAGAAGGGCATCTATGTGGAGGGTGGCTTGACTGGGATGAGAAGGGTGTCCTCATAAGAAGGAGGATACTAGGGTGGTATTCTGAAGAGAGTGAGAATGGAGTCCTTGCAGAGGGGCAGCCTGGCGTCAGGCATTGGAGCCCAACGGAGGGGTAGGACAGCTATCCACATGGTGCAGAGGATGGGAAGAGGAAGAGAGGAGGTCTAGCATGGTGCAGAGATCAAGCTGGGTGAGGAGGGCATCCATGAAGGAAGGCCAACTGGCACGGAGTGTCACAGTCAGACCAGGGTGGGGAGGGTGACTATGCAGGGGGTGGTCCAGCTTGGGGCACCGGAGCCCAGGCAAGATGTAGAAGGTATCCGGGCAGAGCAGTACCCCAGTGCAGGGTGAGGAGGGTGTCCACACTGGGGGGAAGGGGCAATCACAGGAGTTTTTTATGTACAGAAGGATTGATCAAATAAGTAGTCATATTAAGGATATTAGGAGTCAGGTTTCTCACTGGTAGAGATGGTAGTTACATACATGAAAAGTGAAAAAACTAGAATGAACAATTGCTGTTGGATTGGAGTTGGAGGTATCAGAGTGAACTCATGATTTTGAATATATATACAGATCTTCTTTGATATGATGGGGTTACATCTTGATAAACACATTGTAGGTTGAAAATTTCATAAGTTGAAAGTGCATTTAATACACCTAACATACATCTAATCTTAGTTTAGCCTACTTTAAACATGCTCAGAACACTTACATTAGCCTACAGTTGGGCTAAATCATCTGGCTTAAAGCGTATAATAAATTGTTGAATATCTCATGTAATTTATTGAATACTGTACTGAAAGTGAAAAACAGAATGATTGTAAGGGTATCAGTTGTTCACCCTCATGATTGCATGGCTGACTGGGAGCTGTGGCTCCTTGCTACTGCCCAGCATCGCCAGAGGGTATCCTACCACATATCGCTAATCTGGGAAAACGTCAAAATTCAAAATTCAAAGTATGGTTTCTACTGAATGTGTATCACTTTCACACCACCATAAAGTCAAAAACTCATAAGTTGAACCATCATAATCGAGGACTGTTTGTAGATATAGAAATAAATATAGATGTAAATGTGTGTGTGTATAAACAATACATAATTTTATATATAAATACACATATATGTGTATTTATGTGCATACGTAAGTATATTTCATATAGTCCCTAGCTCTGTCCACTGAAAGGGCCTGAGCACAGTGACACCTCAATAGCAAAGAGTACACCTAATGCCAGAGATACCGGTTTCTAAATGCCGTTCTCCACCAAAAGGAAATGGAGTTTCTTGGAGAAATGGCTGATTCCAGGGCTGGGGCAGGGAAAGTACAAAATAAGCCTGGACTATCTTGCACAGCAAGTAATGAAGGGTAAAAAGAATGACGGAGATATGTCAAAAGGATTAAGCATTTGAAGGGGCTCCCACTGGCCAAATGTGGAACAGTTTGAGTGTCAAAATAACGAAAGTAATGGATTATAATCCATTGAATAAAATAGGAATTCCTTAGCCAATATGGATGTAAATAAATAAAAGAATACATAGGAAATTTGATGAAGAATGAGATATTTACATAGCCTCATTTCCCCCGAAAATACTTAATTACAAACAGGAAAAAGAGTAACTTTGCAGTGGAGGCAGACACCACCTTAATCGAGCTAACATCACCAGTGATGGGACAAATTGAAGTCATATGCCACCTGATAGGATGCAACGAGAAGAACACAGTGTCACTTCTCTAATAGTTCTGCCAAAGATGTATAACCTGAGCCTAATCATGAAAAAAATCTCAGACGAACCCAAATTGAGGGACATTCTACAAAAATAAGTGGCCTGTAATCTTAAAGAGCGTTAAGGTCATGAGAGTAAAGGAAAGACTGGGGGACCGTTCAAGATTGAAGAAGACTGAAGAGACAACTAAATATGATGCGTAATTTCTGCAAAGGATCCTTTTACTACAAGAAAGACATTATTGAGACCGTTGACAAGATGTGAATGGGATCTGAAGATTAGATAGCAACATATCAATGTAAATTCCTGATTTTGATAATTGTGCTGGGCTTATCTGGATGAACACTCTCATCAGTAAGAAATACACACTAAAGTATTTGGGATGATGGGGCATTTTCACAGTTTAGGCTCTGCAGGAAGAAGACTCTGAGTCAGAGTTTAGTGTCCAGGATGTTTATTAGGAAGTGCCTTTGGGGTCAACACCTGTGGAAGGGAAGAGAAGGAAGCAGGTTTAGACAGAAGGAAAAGCAAGCTGCATGTAAGGAAGCCCCAGCAGCCTCAACTGACCCCATGAGGAGCTCTGGAGCTGGAATGGCCTTTCAGCATTGTCCCAAACCAGGCTGAAATGGCTGGGCTTTAAAACAATGCCTTGATTGGTCATTGGATGTGGGCTGTCCCCCAAAGGGCATGGGCTTTAGGAGCTGATAACTGAAGGCTATCTGCTGATAGTACGCCAAGTAGCTGGAATAAAAAGTCATTCTGCAAAGGGAAATCTCAGTGGCTCATCTCCATATTTGTTCCCTTTGCTGCTCTTAGATCCACATCTTTGTGTATGTTGAGGAGTAGCTTCTTCCAGTTTCTGATGAGCCCCTCCTCCTGGGGAGGCTTCAAAGAGGAAGGTTTGTAGGACAAACTACAGCCCTCTCTGCTGTAGCTGGTCTTGGAGCTGCAATAGAAACTCAGCTTCCTTCCTTGACCATTCTTTCTAAACTCCTCTCATTCTCAGCTACCACTTCTCTCAGCCTCAGTGTCTTACCTGGGGACATGATCTATATTCTCATCCCAGAGAGATCTGAGTTCCTAGTCACTATATCCTTGCTGCATTATCCATTTAGCATCGCAAGTGGGCAAGGGAATAACAAGAAGCATCCACGTAGATATCTGGGTGCTGAAACATCATTTCCTACCCCGACTGGATAACAGCAGACCTAACTCCCTCTGATGAGCAGAGTTAATACCCATGCCAACATTTTTCTTCTACTTCCAGCCCATTTTTCCCTGGATGCTAGGAGCCCAGAGTGCCCAGGCAGCAATTCTGGCTAGTAATCCAAAGGGACTTTTGCTGTATCCTCTGGTGGAAATATTCCCCTTATGGGAGCCAAGTCCTCTAACCCGGCAGAGTCCGGAACAGCAGGAATAGGAAGCATAAATTTCCCAAGGGGTCATCGGGAGTGCTGATAAGCAGGACCTCTCCTACTTTCATATTTTGCTTCTCAGAACCATGTATTCTTCCTCTTGGGGACACAGCACCATATAAAGAGCTTTGATTCAATGTGTTTAATGTGTTCTGGAGGATGGCACTCACAGAGTGTTGCATCTGAGCTAACACTTCAGCTCTGCCTTCAACAAAGCATTCCAGTGCTCTGTCAGGCCAGGAGCTCTAGGGTGCTGCAGTGAGTGATAGGACCAGTAGACGCCCTTGTCATGGGTCCACTCTCATACCTTTTTTGCTGTCACTTGGGTCCCCTAGTCTGATGCAATGTTATGTGAGCTCCCCTGCTGCTGGATTAAACATTGTATAAGCCCAGGGCGTGAGACCTGAAGCTAAGACATTTAAATCCTTACCCTGAATATGTGTCCATTCCTGTCAGAATGAATCACTGGCCCTTTCAGGGCAGAAGGGTTCCAAAGTAGTCAACCTGCCACCAACCTGTTGGTTGGTCTCCTTGATGAATGGTGCCATATTAGGAGCTCAGCATTGATCTCTTTTGCTGTCAGGTTGGACATTTGGCAGTGCCAATAACTCGATCAGCTCTGATAAGTGGGAACCTATACTATCAGGCCCAGAATAGCCTCAGTCTCTGCCACCATGGCCACTTCATTCACATACTCTGCCAGCAATGGTGTGGGAGGTGGAGTCAACTGGCTGAGTAATTTACATGAGGGATTTATACCTGCCATTTTGCTTTCTTTTCTACATGCCATGTCCTTTCTGTTGTTCCTCTATTTCTATATTGTTGCCTTGTCTTGTGTTAAAAAGATATTTTCCAATGTACCATTTTAATTCCCTTGTCATTTCTTTTACTATATATATTTACTATATTTTACTATATATATTATATAAAAAAATATATATATATATTTGAGTTATTTTCTTAGTGGTGGTTGCCCTGGGGATGACAATTAACATCTTAATTTACAACAATCTAGTTCAGATTAATATCAACTTAATTTCAATAGTATACAAAAGCTTTGCTCCCAAATAGTTCCATTCCCTTCACCCTCTTTGTTTTCTTTTGCTTGTACAGGCTGAGTAGTACCTATACTACCCATCTATTTTTCAGCAGGTGACACCGTGTTTTATTAACTATCTCCATACCGCTCTGCAGGTCAGGTGCCCCTGATTGCCACTTTGATCTTGCCACTCATGATCATAATTGTGTCCACATGGTTTCTGAGCGTTGCGTGATGCCATATGGCTCAATTATTTTGGGATTGTATTATCTCCATCGCTAATAAAGAGCTCAGTTTTATAGCAGCATCTCCTACCATCAGTCCAGCCTGCAAAAGAGAGCCACCACTGAACTTCATAATGATTCTGGTGCCCCTTCACCAACACATTCTTTTTTTTTTTTTAATTTTTATTGAGTTAATGATAGGTTACAATCTTGTGAAATTTCAGTTGTACATTATTGTTTGTCATTCGTGTTGTAGGTGCACCCCTTCACCCTTTGTGCTCACCCCCCCACCCCACCTTTCCCCCCGGTAGCCACTAATCTGTTCTCTTTGTCTGCATTTTTAAATTCCTCATATGAGTGGAGTCATACAGAGATTGTCCTTCTCTATCTGGCTTATTTCACTTAACATAATTCCCTCAAGGTCCATCCATGTTGTCACCAACGCATTCTTTATTGCTTTGGTAGACGGTGTATCCTCCAGGTCCTCCCATGGAACAGTCCTCACCTGGGTTGTGCTGTCATTTAACCCTAGTTAAAGATTTAGAGGACAGGAGGGTAGCTGGGGAAGATCCTGAGGGGGTCACATGCTGTTTTGCAGGGAGAGGCCTTGGCACTGTCTCAAGCAAAGGGAGTGTGTAGCTCTTAGCAGGGGAAGGTGGCTCACTCCTGTAGGCTCAGAGGGTCAAGAGAAATCTGGGAAGAATTCAAGAGTTTGGGGGGCATTAACTCAGATGTCCCCATCCCATGTGTCAGAGTCGCATTCTTTTCCTCCACAGCCCTGTCCTTGGCAGAGGAGACTTATTTTAGTTAGTAGTTTTACTTTCTTTGGAGCTTGGCTGCACTTAGTTCGGTCTGGTCCTCAGCTTTCTCGGCCCTCCCGCTGCAGGTTATGGAAGCCTCTTCACATGCCACCAAAGAGACCCTCTGGTGTTCACACTTTGCTTTCAGTTGCCTGCTAGTCACTTTCTCAGCTTTCTGTTTTCTTTTCCTAGAGCTTCAATAGAGCTAAGCACTAACCATCCTATCCCATTGTCCTTATAGTTACTATTTCCTCCATATGTTGCACCAGCTAATACATTCCCTTTCACGAGTATACCGTCCCAATTCACCACTGGTGAAAGTTTTAATAACTGGACCACCACCTTGTGCCAAGGACTATCTGTGCTCCATCTATGACTGTGACAAGGTCCTTCTACCAGCTGGGTGGTGAGTGATCAGCTCCAAAACCCCATCTTATCACCTGCTTTCTCAGAACTCTCCTGGCTCCAACTGTGGCAGTTTGAGTTTTCCAGGAAGCAGATTCTGTGACAGACTTTAGTGTTCAGGATAATTATTAGGGAGAGCTCTTGGGATCAATACCCATGGGTGGGAGGGAAAGAAAACAGGATTGGGCAGAGGGAGAATTTGATCTGAGATGCAGGCTGATAAGGCCTCAGCTAACCCCACTGGGAGCTCTTGAGCAGAAATAGTCCATTGAAGTTGTTCTTCACAGGGCTGAAATAGCCAGGCCTTTCTATCCTTGCCTTGCTCAGCCATTGAATTTGGGCCGCCCAGGAAAGGAGCCTCTCCTTGGGCAAGGTGGCTGTCTGCAGATGAGGCAAACCCCGAAGGAAATGACAGCTGACAGCTGTGTGCTGAGCACTCTCCCCACGGCTGGGCAACAAGTCCTTCCTTGAAGGGCATCTGGTCAATGCATCTCAATGTCCACCACAGGTATCATGTCAGCAACTTCCTGTCAAATTGCTCAGGTGAAAAAAAAGTTCGTTGTGCTATGTGTGCAACTTTTCTGTAAGTTTGAAATACTTTCAAAATAGAAAACTTAAAAAAAAATAAACATACTTACATAAATTAAATGTGACTAAGGAGACACCTAAAAAAGAGCCTCTTGTTGCTGACACAAGGAAAGAAGAATGATGTTGAGAGACAAAAATTCATTTGAATGAGTAAAATATGGATCACCAGAAGAATTAGTGACAAGGCAAGTTGAGGCTTCATCCTTGCTGACACAACATACTTCAGAACAGGGCAAGAACAGAAATGCCTATTTCATCAGTTAGACTGGCCTTTAATTTCACCTCACCTCTTCTGAGTAGGTAGTCTTTTATAGATTATCTTTAATAGTTACTGTGTCCTATCTCCCTCCTCCTTTTGTTCTTTTCCTCTCCAAGGCCATCATGGAACTCGGAATGTGGCGATGCGAGTCTCCGCTCAGCTTCCCCATACTGGGATGAAGATTATTTTTAGGATTAATCTCTGAGTCACAGAAGGAGGAGGGAAAGAACCATTTTCATCTCATCCTTTTCCCTCCTTCATAACCTGCTGCACAGCTAAATCATTTTAAAAATTTGTCTTTTTCCCTCTTCCCCAAGAATCATTTGCTTTCTATTTTTCCTTCGGAGATAGTACTTATAAACCTTCATCAGAGGCTTTTAAACACAGAAGAAGTTTTTCTTTGCTGACTGGACCACAGGCTAAATCAAAGGAGATTGCCTTAAGCTGCTTTCATGTAAGTAAATCTATTTATTATAATACTGCTTGTTGGGCTCCGAGAGGTTGTATATAGTTACTCCTCATCCCTTTCTCGCTGTCCTCTCAGCTGGGCCCTGCTCGGGGCTTCCCCTTCTATCTGTCCTAGGCTAAGGGTAGAAGGCATTCCTGCTTTCTGTGGGGAGATGCAGGCAGAGATTGCGTTCTGCTCTTCTACCTTTGCAGCCACATGCTTGAGCATGTCTCATGCTTCACTATTTGACTACGTTTCTTTGAGGGATAAATAAGCACGGATACAGTGAACGCTACACTTTTTAAAAAGTTCCTACCAATGTACACATTAAACATTGAAAAAAAAAGCTCTACCCAAATAAATTATCGAGAAAGTTCTATCTTGGATAAAGTAGGCACTTAAAGAACATCAAAGGAATGAATTGAATGAAAGAAGAGAGCTGGCTTAACTTCAGGAAACCATGGTTTAAACAGGTGAGCTTTGGATGGAAATATTAATAACACCCTTTATTTATACAGTCGCTTAGCCTTTTCAGAGTGCTTTCACACACATCATCTCATGTAATTCTTGGAATAACCCTGCAAGGGAGGTGAGGCAGGTGGTATTTTTACCATTTTAGGAATGGAAATTAAATGACTTGCCTGGTATCTAACAACTACTGTGTCAGAACTGGGGCCAGTACCCAGTCTACTGACTACTGTTGGTGCCAGGATACCAGATGGAGTCTTCCTGTTTCAGAGTGGAGCCCTCAAGGATTACCTCTGGGGCACTTGTCTTCTTTAAAACTTTTACGGACTGTCTGAAAGCAGGCTCATAGAAGAAAAGTCACTGGGCTGAGATGTCCTTAAGCTCTCCAGAGTAGAAAACACCAAGCAGATGGATCTAAATGCAAGAAAAGATAAATTGTGCAAAGCTATGTGAGTGGACAGAAGTATGGCAAATGAATTTCATTCTGTGCTGATTTTGGATAATGCATTTAGGATTGTTAGTCTGAGGTACACTTAAAAGAAGATGAGCTGGGAGTTATGTTTTATTCTAAGAAAGAGAACCATGAGTTATTGTTGACTATTTCCTAAAGTCATATAACAATAAAATGCTAGGCCTCATTGCCAAGAACATGGAAAACAAAACTGAAAGCATTGTTTTGTCCTACATTCAACAAAATGGTAGTGAAGCTATACCTGGAATCATGCATCTAATTCTGGCCTGAAACCTTAAAAAAAAGAGAGCCTAGTAGATACACCTGGTCATAGAAAAGGGCAACTAAAATAATCAAATAGATTCTCTAAGAAGAAAGTTGCTTTAAAAATAGGATTAAATAAGTGGATATTTGGAGGAAATCCTTATTCACCTTTCTGAAGTTTATGTCATAGAGGGCAATTACAATATTCAAAAGCACTTCATTTTCAACATTTATTGAGAGAACACTATATTCAGCACTACGCTCAACACTAGAGTTAATGAATAAAACAGAGAAGTTCACAATCATTGTCAGAGAATACCAGACTGGATGAATCTTTAGTCCAACTCAGCACAGCTTGTCTGGTGTTCTTCATGGACTGGCATCTGGTTGAAGGTGCAGACTCTTGGGTTTGGGTGGTGCGTGCTGGTTGCCAGAGACCAGTCATCCCTGGAGAACCAGCAATCAAGTTCTTCAAGTTGCAAATCTGAAGGACTGGACTCTTCATACCACCCAGTGGATAAAGGGAGGTTATTAGTATTAACACCCCTCTCATTAACGTTTAGTTGTTTATCTGGGACTTACAGATACCATCCTTCTCTGTGGTCTCAGCATTTCTGAGAAGGTACAGAAAGTACAGGAAAGGTACAGAAAGTCCCTGTATGACCGAGTTATGTTCCCCAAACTTGATTTCTAACTTGGTTGTTTGAAACTGAAAATGCATTTTCCCCAGAGAAACAATGTGACAAATACTGGTTACGTTCTCAGGCCAACTCTCAGAAACCCATTTAGCCCACATGCAGCTGACTAGGAGAGGATGAGAACCGTGACCCACACATTCTTTCTACGGGCAAATGTGCCCCAGCAGGGGAACAAGATCTTCCTTCCTCCCCCGCTTCCTACCTCCATGAGTGTGGAAGCCAGTGTGTTTACTACGGGAAATGCAGTTCCTGCACGTGGGTGGCTGGGCCCTGCTCAGCCTTGGACGCTTTATCCTTGAGGAAAGAGAATTCTTCGCCTCTCCTGTCCTAGCTCTGGTAGTGGAGGCGGGGAGGTTGGGAGTCTTTCCCTGACCCACTTTCTTCAGAGTAGGGCTGTTGGGACTTCGTTGGGGGAAGTTCAAAGCCGGCTACATAATTTCTGGGGCCCTTTGTTCAAAAAGTAGAAAAAATGCTGCTACGGTACTAAAATATAAAGCTTTTTTCCTTTCTTCTGGCGTCTCTCTCTTGACTTCTCATGGTGTTTATTATTATTATTATTAACACTAATTCTTTTTTTTCTTTTTAAAGATTTTATTTTTCCTTTTTCTCCTCAAAGCCCACTGGTACATAGTTGTGTATTTTCAGTTGTGGGTCCTTCTAGTTGCCGCATGTGGGACACCGCCTCAACATGACCTGACGAGCAGTGCCATGTCCATGCTCAGGATTCAAACTGGCGAAAGCCTGGGCCGCCAAAGCAGAGCACATGAACTTAACCACTCAGCCACAAGGCCGGCCCCTTGTCATGGTGTTTTTAATTTAGATAACTATTATAACCAATAGTTCTAAGTAAGGAAAAATAAAAATTTAAGTCGTTAGAAGTTTATAAGTAATTTTTATATGGTGCAATGCCAGTTTGGAACACAAATATAAGAGCATTAAACTCCTATGTGAAATGACCAAAATGACAATTTCTAGTTTGTAGCTCAGACATGCATATATATTTTCTTACCAGAGCAGTGGAAACACAGCAGAAAATTAGCTTAGCCATTATTATTTCATTTCTTGATACACATTCTACCAACACTTTCTACCTTTGACTTGCTGAGGAGTAAAAAGATGGAAAGGAAAAGAAAATGTTTGGGGCCGGCCTGTGGCTGAGTGGTTAAGTTCATGCCCTCTGCTTCGGAGGCCCAGGGTTTCGCTGGTTCGTAATCCTGGGCACAGACATGGCACCGCTCGTCAGGACACGGTGAGGCAGCATCCCACATGCCACAACTAGAAGGACCCACAACTAGAAATAAACAACTATGTACCAGGGGACTTTGGGGAGAAAAAGGAAAAATAAAATCTTAAAAAAAAAAAGAAAGAAAATGTTTTCAGCATAGGCGGTTGGCTAATACAGGGAAGTAATACAAGAAAGAAAGGATCTGACAGAGTTCCTTGGTCTTTTGTGTTTCTTAGAATGCCATTGCCCTCTTTTTGCATTCGAAGCAAAATCTGGTTCCAATGGAAAGCAAGACCTCTCAGAGCTGTCAGCACCTCCAATTACTCAATTGTAGACATAACATACCTTGTACTTATTTGCTTTATTTCACTGAACTGCAGCACATTGTGGGTCCACCAGAATTCTGTGCTCATTGGGCACTGAGAACCCTGTATGTGAATGGGGTGGTAAGGAACAGTGGACGTGACTATTGTGCCTATCTCCTGCTCATACGCATGCTCCACTGTCCAACAGCACCACTAAACATGAGTTCAAAGATAAAATTATCAGGAACTTCAAGATGGCAACAGTAGAGTATTAAACCAAGCATGGGGTGTTTCTGAATCTGGGGTCCTGTGTAATGCCCTGGGTATGGGGGTGGGTGAGAGGGGCTAGAGGTCTGTGGCAGTGGGGTGGGCAGTCACAAGGACAGAGCTTCCCAAGGTGGGTAGATGGATCTTAGGCCTCCTGAGGGCCTGGCCATTTTCCCTGCAGGGCACCAAAACTAGGTCATTGCTAGAGACAGTGATAGCTGCAGTCAAGGCTCCAGAGGTGGATACCAGCCTCTGGGGATGGTGACATCTTCAGGGAAGGGTGTTCCAATGGTGGTAACTACCAGCTGGCAAAATATTTGTCAAACAGAAGGCAAGAGTTGGGATTGTGGAAGGCAGACCTACTAAATCATATTATATACTAGTTGATAACCTGATCACTCAGAAACCAATGTAAACAAATCTTCAGCACAAGTTTACTTAGAGTAACAGACAGTGGTTACCTTCTTTCTCAAAGGATAGTGAGCTTGACTATTGGAGAGCAGAGGGGAGGGGAATGACCTTGTGTAGTGAAAGCTACTTTGCCCCCACAATTCAAAATATTTATCACTCCCTGTAGATGGGACGAGGGACAACATGCCCATTCTTTCCTTTTATTTACTGTGGTCATGTGGCAAGAGACCCAGGTTGTTCTCAAAAACTGAGGATGGTTATAGAAGACTGTGCTCTCATGAGATTTAAAAAAATAGGAACTATCTCCAGAAATTAGGAGCATCTGTTCTCCTCAGGCTAACGGGGCCCTCGAGAGAGAAGGACAGAATGCAAATGAGAAAACCCTTGGAATTTCCCTAAAGCCAGAGAGCGTCACTATCTCTGTGCTCCTCTGAACAAGTGTGTGGGGGGGAGGGAAGCTACAACTTTGTATTAACAGTTTAATTCTACCATTTCTACTAATTTATCCTGCTTCCAGAAAATACTGACTTTCAAGGCAGATAAATTAGAGAGGGTACTTTGATTATTTAATTATTGGGTTTATAAAGTTATCCCCATAGGTATTTCTCAGTACATTTAAGTGTTTAGTTACACACCCATTATTCAAAAACTGTACAGATTTTTGTTCCAGAAAGCAATTTCATTACAAAGAAAGCCAAATGTTGTCTAAAACATTTAAGTAGCTTGTTGCAGCTTTTCCACAAAATCCCATGTATCATAGCCTAAGAGAAGGATACAATGTTTATAAAGTGTTTACCTAAAACAGCCCTACTTGGTAGGAACTTGACAAATGATGCTATTACCATACTCCCAACGGGCAAGCTCTTTGTTGCCCCACCAAGTTAAATGTGGGATCCTTGATTCTCATTTACAGGCATCTCCCACTTCAAAAAGCGTTCAAGTGATCTGCATCTCATCGAATTTTCATACAGCTTCGATGGTTTTTGACTGAAAACATCCTCTTTATAATCTTTAACTATACTCAATTCTCATTATTTGCAGATTCTGTTTGCGAATTTGCCTACTTGCTAAAATGTATCTGTAACCCCTAAATCAATACTCATGGCACTTGCACAGTCATTTGTCAACATGTGCAGAGTGGTGAAAATTTGAGTTGCCCTATGTGCGTGTTCCCATTGACAAGGAACAAGGCAATACTTTGCCTTCTTGTTTCAACTCTCGTACTATGAACAAGTGACCTTTTCCTGGTCTATTTAGTGCCATGTTTTTTTGCTTTTTTGTTGGTGATTTCACTGTTTAAAAGGCCCCCCAAGCATAGAACTGATGTGCGGGCTACCGTCCCTGAGCACAAGAAAGCTGTGATATATCTTTCAGAAAAAATATGTACATTAGATAAGATTCATTCAGCATGAATTATAATGCTGTTGGCCATAGTTTGATGGTTAATGAATCAACAATATATATTAAATAAGGTCTTTAAATAGAAACAGAAGCACACATAAAACAAGGTTAAGTATTGACTCGTTGGCAAAAATGCTCTGACTTGCAGGAACCAAATCCTGTATTTCCCTAGGAGTGATGGTTCGGCCTCCACTACTTTGGTGTTCATAGTTACTTTTTAGAACATTACCACAAGCAATGAGAATCAGCTGTACTTGGGAATGAGTTTCTTCAGTGGAAAGTTGTATTGTTTACAAATCAAATTACAATGTGTTCTTTTAGAACCATGTCTGGGAGAGCAATCATTTTAAATTAAGAGGATAAACACAGACACATAGAAGCTTCAAGTTAGAGAAGACCTTGGTTGTTATCACCTCCCTGGTGGCCTCTTTTCCCCCCAGCAATTCCTTTGATAGTATCCCTGACAGGTGCCCATTGTTTTCTGATTGAACGCCTCCAGTGATGTAGAGCTCACTTCACCAGGAAGTCCTGTCCACTATGGCTCAGTTCCAATATCCAAAACTGTCCTTTCTTATGATGAGCCAAAACCCGCCTCTCGATAACAGCCCTTCCAATGGCCTTAGATCTGAACTCCAGAGCAACATGGGATAAATCTGCTCTCTCCTCTCTATAACAACCTTTGGCAAATCTCTTTTATGCAGGTTAAGCAGACCCGATTCCCTCATCTTTTCTTCAGAGAGCATGGTTTCCACACTCTTCCTGGTTCTCTTCCGAACAAATTCTGTTATGTGTGGTAGCTCTTTTTATGTGGTATCTATATTTGAACACATAAGTTCAGAAATCTTGAGCTGAATAGCACAGGTCTGGTACCCCTGTGACTTCAGCACATTCAGCACCTTGGTTGTTATCACCTCCCTGGTGGCCTGACTTCATTAACACAGTTAACATTTTCCTAGTTTTTTGGTGGCTGCTCACACTGCATGAATATCTGTAACTTACCATTACATTATCAGGTCAAGCCAAGTCGCCCAAATCCTTGTCATGAAAATGATTTTTCTGAACAATGACACTATATTTTATATTTATTGCAGTCAAAAGTCATCTCTTTTTAAACAAACATGATTTTGAATAATTATTGTCATCTATCATATTCTGATCTCTGCGAGTTCTGCATCTTCTTTAAATTTGGTAAGTATCAACTCAAAACATTGATAAAAATATTACTCAGGACTGGACAAAAGGGGAAAAATCTGTACTGCTTTTCTTAAGAATTCTAGGCCTCAAGATGTCACTCCATTAACCAACCTTTCTTTGCAATAACCTAAACTCACATCTCTCCATCTTATCCACAAAAGTGTCTTGACTTTTGAAATGACCAACATCTTTGTTCAGTAATGTAATAATTCTATCAAGAAAGGAAGTGATATTTCTTTGTAATGACTTACTTGAAAAGAATCCATAATGACTCCTATTAACTGTTAGATTTTCCCTAACACACGGTTTTCAGTGATTTATATTAGAAAATTTCCAGGGAGTGGCATCAAGCTTAGTGGTCTATATTTCTAAAATCTGTTTTCCCCTCCATCTTGAAAGTCACAATATTGGCAGTTTATCTTCATAAGAAGATAGTAACCGAATTGTAAAAAAACAAGTAGCCTAATGAGAGAATTTAAACTCAAATAGGCAATGAGGGAGCAACTGGGTGACTGAAGACTTACCCCTCGCTTGTCTAAGCATTCACCAAGTCTAGCTGATTCTGCTCCACAAATACTGCTCATGCTGTCATCCCCTTTCTGTGCCTACCAGAGACACACTCTCTCTTTCTCTTATGCTTAACCCAGAGTTTGGGTTGGGTTTTCTGTCACTGGGACAGAAAGAATTCTGACTTACACAGGAAAGGGTGGCTCCTTAAAGGACCTCAGAATATTGTTACCAGAATAAGGTAGATTGGATGCAGGGCAGACAAAACAATGGATTCTCCTACTCTCTGTCTCCAACTTCTTGCTCATCTAACCTCTCCTTCCTATCCATGCCTGAACTACCGTTCTAAAATACTAGTTGTATAATCTAAATTCCTCTGCCTTTGGCACAAACCCAAAAGTTTTGGCATCCAATCAAGGCCTTCTCAATCTGGCGCTAACTTGTCTTTATTCCCCCAGGCCTGTCAAACTTCTCCCGTTTTCCAAAGTGTGCCTGACACATTCATGCCTTTGTATATTCCACTCTCTCATCCAGAAATGGCTGTGTACTTCTGATGGAATCAAGCCCAGCTCAGACACTCTCTCTTCCATTTGAACCTTTACCCGATGTCCCCAGACCTCAATTGTTTCTTCCATCATAGTCTAACAAGAGCAGGTAATTGGCATCTCTGCTCAGGAAGCATCTCATGCTGCCTTATGGTGTACTTACCTGTTCCTCTCCTGCATTCCTCCACTACAACAGTGGCTTTCCAACTCTTCTACCAATAGCATAGCTCATAGCAATGAGCAATAAATAGAAATACTTTTACATTGTGATCCAATTGGCACATTTATACATATCTTACATTTCATCAGTTTGAAGAAGCACTTCCTCCATTTTAATCTGAAATCAGGATGCAGCAATAGGGTATCATATTTTGATAGTTTTCGCTTTCTTAATAGTACACAAAATAACGGCGAGTCATAACTGACATTTTAGATTTGTTGAAATGTGGCCCGTAATCAAAACAAAAGTTTCACAAAACAGTGTTTACTCTTTCTTATGGACGATGTTCTCTAGTTTTTTGTTCTATTTCATTAAGAAAAAATGCAGGTCATAATCCATCAATATGATCTCACTACTCACTAATGGATCATAACCTGCAGTTTGAAAAACTACTGAGACCTATTTTCGGCCACACAATAGGATTAAGAACTAAGACTGACTACAATAACATGACTGTACAACTCCACTGGCTGCATAAACATGACTTTAATTCCAAGAAATTCTTGCCAGAGAAGTTGCAAATAACTTAAGTGCAGCTTCCAGAACTTCTTCAAAGTCCACTTATCTGAACAACAGACTACTGACTGACCCAGCCTTCGTCAGGGTAAACAGCCCCCTCCTCAACAAGATTACTCTATTGGGTTTATTGAACAACTGCTTACTCTTTTAGGCTTGCTTCAAAACTCTCCCCTCCCTGTGTCCACTCATCCTAAACTACTATATCACAAATTTAGCCCAGTCTCAACCATGCTCTTTTACTGAAAGACCTGTCTTAAACCAGATCCCCTGAATCTTATAACTATCCTACCCTTGACCTTCCTCTTTGAGACACTACTGAGACTGTCAACATAGTGGTCTCTCTTACTGCTGTAAGCAATAAACTTGGCTTTGATTGATCAACAGGTTATTTTGGTGGTCTCTGCTGGACCTGTGCTTGTGATTTATTCCCCCCCCCCACCATGATCAAACATTGATGGATGGGGGAGGAAAGGTGTCTTAGGAATCTGAGGGGAGCCTAGAGCGGGGCAGTAGGCATGGATAGTGGTCACAGGTAAGGAGATCTTGTTGCTTTTGTCTGCATCCACAAATTAGAAGCCTTGCAGTTGGAACATGCCTCTCCTCTGTCTTAGTTTTATCTGCTCTCCGTCTCCTCTTCACGCCTGGTACTGAAGGTATCATTTTAAATAGAAAAAATAAACATTCACGATCCATACCAACCACTTAACTTCAAGCCACTACCTTGGTCTTTGAAGTGGCCTTTGCCTCACACTTGAAGCTTAAAGATGGGCATAATAATGGATAAGGGGCGGCCAAACGTTTGGTTCTCATCAGGAATGGTGATTAGTCATTGAAAAAAATGTTGACCCGCGTCTCTAATTTCATAAATACCTACATAAATTTCACATAAACACTGGAAAGGCTCCGGGGACTCAAGAAGCCATGATTAATAAAATAAGTTTGCTTTTCATCCACGTGGGCCCTAGAAGGCACCAATCTTTGTTGCCCACTGCATCTCACAGTACCTCCCTTCCCAAATTCTGCGCTTCAGTCAAAGTGGCCTAGTCCCAGTTCCTGCAACAAGTCAGGTGCTCTCCTCGTCGTTGCTCACACTGTTCCCGCCGCAGGAACACCCTCCTCCTCACCTCCTCCGGTTATATCAGCTCCTTCTGATACAGCTGAAAGGTCACCCGTGGCGACCTCCCTTAGAAGCCTTCCTTCGTACCCGCGGGCAGATTTAACAACCTCCTTAGCACCTGGCCTCTAACGCGTTTGCCCTGTACGTCGGCTGTTGCCTTCTAGCCAATCCATCTTCAGCTCCAGCCTTCTCGTTCCAGGCCCATTTCCGGGGACAGGGACGAAGGCCTATTCCTCCTGGACTGCCAGCGCCTTGCACGTAGTAGGTGCGCAGGAAACGCTCGCAAGGAGTTGGGTCGCTGTGCTCCAGCGCGGGGACAGGGAGCATAGCAGAGCGGTCCCGGGTCCAGCCTCCGGAGGCGGCCCCAGCGCCCGCGCGCCCTGCGCCGCCCCCGCGGCCCGCGGAGCCCAGTCACAGGCTTTGGAAATTCCGGCGCGTGCTGGCGCGCGGGGCCGGGCGGGGGCGGGGGAACCCGTGGAGTGAGCCTGTGACGTGCGGGGGCGTGGCCCCGGAGGCCCCGCCCCATCTCCCTCGCCCTCTCTCTCGGGTCGGGGTTACATGGCGGCGACTGCGGCAAAGCGAGAGCCTCGGAGACGCCGCTGCCGTCAGCACAGCCGGAGACCTGAGCCGACCCTGGGGGCTGTCCGCGGGCCCCGCACTCCCTCGATGAGCCGGAGGAGTCCCGTGAGTGTGTGTGTGTACGTGTGCGGGGCGCCGGCGGGGCGGCTCGGGAGGGCGCCGCGGCGGGCCCGGCGGCGGCGGAGCCGGCTCCCTCCTCCATTGTGTGTGACCCTCCGGCGGCTGCCGCTCAACAAAGGCGCTTTTGTTCCGTCTCCCGCCCGCCCCCTGCTCGCCAGCCGGCCTGCCCGCTCGGGCCTGGTGGGCGCGGGCCGGCGGGCGGCGGGCCGGGGTCCCCGCGTGGGGCCGGCGGAGCGGCCGGCGCGCCCCTCCCACCCGG